>NW_025746363.1:47500-57500 GCF_021184085.1 Oncorhynchus gorbuscha
GTGGATCAATATTCCCAGTTAAGAAGTTTTAGGTTATAGTTATTATAGGAATTATAGGACTATTTCTCTCTATACCATTTGTACTTCATATACATTTGACTATTGGATGCTCTTATAGGCACTATATTATTGCCAGCCTAATCTCGGGAGTCGATAGGAGTCAATCTCAGCATTGCTAAGCATTGCTAAGAGCTGTTGGCAAACGCAGTAAAGTGCTGTTTGAATGAATGCTTACGAGCCTGCTGCTGCCTACCACCACTCAGTCAGACTACTCTATCAAATATCAAATCATAGACTTAATTATAATATAATAAACACACAGAAATACGAGCGTTAGATCATTAATATGGTCAAATCTGGAAACTATTATTTCGAAAACAAAACGTTTATTCTTTCAGTGAAATACAGAACCATTCCGTATTTTATGGAACAGGTGGCAACCCTAACCAGGGTAGCCTAGTGGTTAGAGTGTAGGGGTGGCAGCGTAGCCTAGTGGTTAGAGTGTAGAGGCGGCAGGGTGGCCTAGTGGTTAGAGTGTAGGGGTGGCAGTGTAGCCTAGTGGTTAGAGTGTAGAGGCGGCAGGGTGGCCTAGTGGTTAGAGTGTAGGGGTGGCAGCGTAGCCTAGTGGTTAGAGTGTAGGGGTGGCAGCGTAGCCTAGTGGTTAGAGTGTAGGGGTGGCAGCATAGCCTAGTGGTTAGAGTGTAGGGGTGGCAGCGTAGCCTAGTGGTTAGAGTGTAGGGGTGGCAGCGTAGCCTAGTGGTTAGAGTGTAGGGGTGGCAGCGTAGCCTAGTGGTTAGAGTGTAGGGGTGGCAGCGTAGCCTAGTGGTTAGAGTGTAGGGTGGCAGGGTAGCCTAGTGGTTAGAGTGTTGGACTAGTAACCGCAGGGTTGCAAGTTAAAACGCCCGAGCTGACAAGGTACAAATCTGTCGTTCTGCCCCTGAACAGGCAGTTAACCAACTGTTCCTAGGCCGTCATTGAAAATAAGAATTTGTTCTTAACTGACTTGCCTAGTTAAATAAAGGTCAAATAAATACAAAAAATAAGTATAAATATTGCTGTTACGTTGCACAACCTTCAATGTTATGTCATAATTATTTTAAATTCTGGCAAATTAATTACGGTCTTTGTTAGGAAGAAATGGTCTTCACACAGTTCGCAACGAGCCAGACGTCCCAAACTGCTGCATATACCCTGACTCTGCTTGCACTGAACGCTAGAGAAGTGACACGAATTCCCTGGTTAAAATAATGGTTAATATTGCCTGCTAATATTAATTTATTTTAACTAACATGAATTTCTTTTAACTAACAGGAATTTCTTTTAACTAACATGAATTTCTTTTAACTAACATGAATTTCTTTTAACTAACACGAATTTCTTTTAACTAACATGAATTTCTTTTAACTAACATGAATTTATTTTAACTAACATGAATTTATTTTAACTAAATATGCAGGTTTAATTGTAATTTGATTTGAAGAAAGGCATTGATGTTTACATACATTACATTACATTTACATTGATGTACATTGGTGCAACGACAGTGCTTTTTGTCACGAATGAGTTTGTTAAATCATCCCCCGTTTGGCGAAGTAGGCTGGGATTCAATGATAAATTAACAGTCACCGCATTGATTACATGCAACGCAGGACAAGCTAGTTAACCTCGTAATATCATCAACCATGTGGAGTTAACTAGTGATCATGTTAAGATTTATTGTTTTTATAAGATAAGTTTAATGCTAGCTGGCAACTTACTTTGGCTCCTTGCTGCAGACGCGTAACAGGTAGTCAGTCTGCCACGCAGTCTCCTCGTGGAGTAACAGGTAGTCAGTCTGCCACGCAGTCTCCTCGTGGAGTAACAGGTAGTCAGTCTGCCACGCAGTCTCCTCGTGGAGTAACAGGTAGTCAGTCTGCCACGCAGTCTCCTCGTGGAGTGACAGGTAGTCAGTCTGCCACGCAGTCTCCTCGTGGAGTAACAGGTAGTCAGTCTGCCACGCAGTCTCCTCGTGGAGTAACAGGTAGTCAGTCTGCCACGCAGTCTCCTCGTGGAGTGACAGGTAGTCAGTCTGCCACGCAGTCTCCTCGTGGAGTAACAGGTAGTCAGTCTGCCACGCAGTCTCCTCGTGGAGTAACAGGTAGTCAGTCTGCCACGCAGTCTCCTCGTGGAGTGACAGGTAGTCAGTCTGCCACGCAGTCTCCTCGTGGAGTAACAGGTAGTCAGTCTGCCACGCAGTCTCCTCGTGGAGTAACAGGTAGTCAGTCTGCCACGCAGTCTCCTCGTGGAGTGACAGGTAGTCAGTCTGCCACGCAGTCTCCTCGTGGAGTAACAGGTAGTCAGTCTGCCACGCAGTCTCCTCGTGGAGTAACAGGTAGTCAGTCTGCCACGCAGTCTCCTCGTGGAGTGACAGGTAGTCAGTCTGCCACGCAGTCTCCTCGTGGAGTAACAGGTAGTCAGTCTGCCACGCAGTCTCCTCGTGGAGTAACAGGTAGTCAGTCTGCCACGCAGTCTCCTCGTGGAGTGACAGGTAGTCAGTCTGCCACGCAGTCTCCTCGTGGAGTAACAGGTAGTCAGTCTGCCACGCAGTCTCCTCGTGGAGTAACAGGTAGTCAGTCTGCCACGCAGTCTCCTCTGTGGAGTGACAGGTAGTCAGTCTGCCACGCAGTCTCCTCGTGGAGTGCAATGTAATCAGCCATAATCGGCGTACAAAAATGCCAATTGCCACTGTTAGGAAAACTTGAAATCGGACCCAAATTAGTCACCACTGATCAGATACCCCAAAACTACTTCAGCAGTATTTTAAAGTATTTTTTACTCAAGTACTCTTCCACCATTGATCACTGATACCAGACCAGGAGAAGAACACCACTGATCACTGATACCAGACCAGGAGAAGAACACCACTGATCACTGATACCAGACCAGGAGAAGAACACCACTGATCACTGATACCAGACCAGGAGAAGAACACCACTGATCACTGATACCAGACCAGGAGAAGAACACCACTGATCACTGATACCAGACCAGGAGAAGAACACCACTGATCACTGATACCAGACCAGGAGAAGAACACCACTGATCACTGATACCAGACCAGGAGAAGAACACCACTGATCACTGATACCAGACCAGGAGAAGAACACCACTGATCACTGATACCAGACCAGGAGAAGAACACCACTGATCACTGATACCAGACCAGGAGAAGAACACCACTGATCACTGATACCAGACCAGGAGAAGAACACCACTGATCACTGATACCAGACCAGGAGAAGAACACCACTGATCACTGATACCAGACCAGGAGAAGAACACCACTGATCACTGATACCAGACCAGGAGAAGAACACCACTGATCACTGATACCAGACCAGGAGAAGAACACCACTGATCACTGATACCAGACCAGATCACTGATACCAGACCAGGAGAAGAACACCACTGCCAGTAAAGTTCTAATGTGCATCACTGAGAACAGTCAGGAGTCTGGTCTGTTCTAGAACTAAGTCATCAATCAGAAGACTGGTCTGTTCTAGAACTAAGTCATCTATCAGAAGTCTGGTCTGTTCTAGAACTAAGTCATCAATCAGAAGACTGGTCTGTTCTAGAACTAAGTCATCTATCAGAAGTCTGGTCTGTTCTAGAACTAAGTCATCAATCAGAAGACTGGTCTGTTCTAGAACTAAGTCATCAATCAGAAGACTGGTCTGTTCTAGAACTAAGTCATCTATCAGAAGACTGGTCTGTTCTAGAACTAAGTCATCTATCAGAAGACTGGTCTGTTCTAGAACTAAGTCATCAATCAGAAGACTGGTCTGTTCTAGAACTAAGTCATCAATCAGAAGACTGGTCTGTTCTAGAACTAAGTCATCTATGCTCCACTTATTGAATTCCTTTTTGACCTGATAAAGACCTAGGTTGATGATGACTGACTGATCGACTGGCCGATTGAATGGCTGACTTGCCGACTAGCTGACTGGCTGACTGACTGACTGTAGACTACAGCAGAGAGGAGAGGATTGTAAACCTCCCTGTCAGTCTCTCCAGCTCTCAAATGAAAGATGGATGTGCTTTATTAAATCTCCTGCCAGAATCCACATCGCCTCGTATAAACGGACACATTTATGAGGCAGGGAGGAGGGTGACAGGAGAAGGGTGAGGAGAGAGGGGGGAGGAGGGGGAGAGAGAGGATGGGGAGGACGAGGGTGAGGGGAGGAGGGTAAGGGTGAGGAGAGGAGGGTGAGGAGGGGAGGAGGGGTGACACATTGATTGTCCGTGGAGAAAAAGGGATCAACATCATAATAAAAGTTAGATGAAAGGGAAGAGGAGAGGAAGGGGTCAACTCTACTCAACGCCAGACCAATTTACGGGTTTCGATTGGACGGCTGGCGTAACTGATCGGATCAATACCCACCCCTCCAGGATCATGCCCCCCCCCCCCTGGGCTTGGCTGGCAGAGGACGGTGGCACACACTCACACTCTCACACAGACACACGCAGCCAGGACAGGACAGAACAGAACAGAACAGGACAGGCCAGGACTGCTGCTCAGTTTCAACTGTTCTGCCTTATTATTATTTGACCCTGCTGGTCATTTATGAACATTTGAACATCTTGGCCATGTTCTGTTATAATCTCCACCCGGCACAGCCAGAAGAGGACTGGCCACCCCACATATGCTCTCTCTAATTCTCTTTTTCTTTCTCTCTCTCGGAGGACCTGAGCCCTAGGACCGTGCCCCAGGACTACCTGACATGATGACTCCTTGCTGTCCCCAGTCCACCTGGCCATGCTGCTGCTCCAGTTTCAGCCAGAAGAGGACTGGCCACCCCACATAGCCTGGTTCCTCTCTAGGTTTCTTCCTAGGTTTTGGCCTTTCTAGGGAGTTTTTCCTAGCCACCGTGCTTCTACACCTGCATTGCTTGCTGTTTGGGGTTTTAGGCTGGGTTTCTGTACAGCACTTTGAGATATCAGCTGATGTACGAAGGGCTATATAAATACATTTGATTTGATTTGACAGGGCAGAACAGGAGAGGCCAGGCCAGGCCAGTACAAGGAGATGAGCTGAGGAGGACAGTGCATTTTCAACAGACATTGACAGGACAGGAGGATGGATGGAGATGTCTCAACACTCCCTGAGAGGAGAAGAGTTAGGCCCACACTTAAATAAGAAGACAGAGGGAAGAGATGGAGAGAATGAAAGAGACAGAGAAGAGGAGTGAGAGAAAGGAGAAAAAGAGAGAGAGAGAGAGAACTTTGGTTGTAGGTGTCCAGATGTTACCATTGACTGAACTGCAGGTGCTGCTCTGTGACAGACAAATCAACACTACTGCATTCCTCTGCTCCACACACACACGCACACTCTCTCTCTCACACACACACACACACGCACACTCTCTCTCATGCACACACACACACTCTCTCTCACGCACACACACACACGCACACTCTCTCTCACACACACACACTCTCTCTCACACACACACACACGCATACTCTCTCTCACGCACACATACACACGAACACTCTCTCTTACACACACACACACACACACACACACACACACACACACACACACACACACACACACACACACACACACACACACACACACACACACACACACACACACACACAGACACACACACACAGACACACACACACAGAGACTCACATAGACAAACTCACATACACATAACATTCACACACACTAAACACTACACTCACACACACCAAACACACACAGACGTAGGCACAGAAACAGACACACCGTGGACCATTCATCTAGACAGCTGGTGTCAGATCACTGTAAAACGCTTTGACTAGAGGGGTGTTTTAATTCATACCACAGCGAGGGAGGGAGGGAGGGAGGGAGTGTGTGTGTGTGTGTGTGTGTGTGTGTGTGTGTGTGTGTGTGTGTGTGTGTGTGTGTGTGTGTGTGTGTGTGTGTGTGTGTGTGTGTGTGTGTGTGTGTGTGTGTGTGTGTGTGTGTGTGTGTGTGTGTGTGTGTGTGTGTGTGTGTGTGGAAGGGAAACACAGTAAGCAGGTCATTGACTGAGTAGGGGATTATCAATGTTTTGGGACTGTATACACACAACACCCCCCTCCCTGTAGACACACACACACACTGACACACACACACACACACACTTACAGAAAGGCGGTCGATCCACTCATTACCATAAACAACAACAGCATTAACATAGACACACACACTCACCTTACACCACCTCACCACTCTCACATATATTTCTAGTAGAAGCCAATCACGGCACTGCACAAAACGCTCCCCATTCCAACCAGCACTGAAACTCAATCCATACTGCAGATTTGTCCAACTCATTTCCATAACCTGACCCTGTGTGTGTGTGTGTGTGTGTGTGTGTGTGTGTGTGTGTGTGTGTGTGTGTGTGTGTGTGTGTGTGTGTGTGTGTGTGTGTGTGTGTGTGTGTGTGTGTGTGTGTGTGTGTGTGTGTGTGTGTGTGTGTGTGTGTGTGTGTGTGTGTGTGCCCACAGCAGTAGTAGTATTAATGGTCTGAATACAGAACAGCATATCAATCTGAACAACGAGAACAACAGCAACATATGATGGATGTACTCCTCTATAGAGACCCTGCTAGTCCAGATTAGTCTACAGACTGAACTCAGCCCAGAGGAGAGGTCTATAGAGACCCTGCTAGTCCAGATTAGTCTACAGACTGAACTCAGCCCAGAGGAGAGGTCTATAGAGACCCTGTTAGTCCAGATTAGTCTACAGACTGAACTCAGCCCAGAGGAGGTCTATAGAGACCCTGCTAGTCCAGATTAGTCTACAGACTGAACTCAGCCCAGAGGAGAGGCTTTAACCTTCTATACACTACACATCTATAACCGTGTACTACACATCTATAACCATACCTTGGCCCTTCTATATAATACACATCTATAACATTGGCCATTTTATATACTACACATCTATAACCGTACCTTGGCCATTCTATATGCTACACATCTATAACCGTGGCCATTCTACATACTACACATCTATAACCGTACCTTGACCATTCTATATGCTACACATCTATAACCTTGGCCATTCTACATACTACACATCTATAACCGTACATTGGCCATTCTATATACTACACATCTATAACATTGGCCATTCTATATACTACACATCTGTAACCTTGGCCATTCTATATACTACACATCTATAACATTGGCCATTCTATATACTACACATCTATAACATTGGCCATTCTATAAACTACACATCTATAACATTGGCCATTCTGTATACTACACCTCTATAACCTTGGCCATTCTATATACTACACATCTATAACATTGGCCATTCTATATACTACACATCTATAACATTGGCCATTCTATATATTACACATCTATAACCTTGGCCATTCTATATACTAGTAACCTAGCAGGTAGCCTAGCGATTAGAGGGTTTGGGTCAGTACCCGAAAGGTCGCTGGTATGAATCCCTGAGCAGACTACATGAAAAATATGTGCGCCAATGTGCCCTTGAGCAAGGTACTTAACTCTAATAGCTCCTGTAAGTCTCTCTGGATAAGAGCGTCTGCTAAATGACTAAAACGTAAATGTACGACACATCTTTAATCTTACTTAGGCTGCTACTATTATGGATGGACTGGTGTCTACATAAGAGCCTCTCCATACAGTCTAGAGGCTGACGTACAGACTACCAACACCCACCCACAGCAGGCAGTCTGCAGGCTGATATACAGACTACACCCACCCACAGCAGGCAGTCTGCAGGCTGATATACAGACTACCAACACCCACCCACAGCAGGCAGTCTGCAGGCTGATATACAGACTACACCCACCCACAGCAGGCAGTCTGCAGGCTGATATACAGACTACACCGACCCACAGCAGGCAGTCTGCAGGCTGATATACAGACTACACCCACCCACAGCAGGCAGTCTGCAGGCTGATATACAGACCACACCCACCCACAGCAGGCAGTCTGCAGGCTGATATACAGACTACACCCACCCACAGCAGGCAGTCTGCAGGCTGATATACAGACTACACCCACCCACAGCAGGCAGTCTGCAGGCTGATATACAGACTACACCCACCCACAGCAGGCAGCCTGCAGGCTGATATACAGACTACACCGACCCACAGCAGGCAGTCTGCAGGCTGATATACAGACTACCAACACCCACCCACAGCAGGCAGTCTGCAGGCTGATATACAGACTACCAACACCCACCCACAGCAGCAGTCTGCAGGCTGATATACAGACTACCAACACCCACCCACAGCAGGCAGTCTTGCAGGCTGATATACAGACTACCAACACTGACCCACAGCAGGCAGTCTGCAGGCTGATATACAGACTACCAACACCGACCCACAGCAGACAGAGAATCCTTGTAATTCAGTATCTTATTCAACACGTGGATGTAAATTATAACTATAACACTATTAGAAATAGAGTCATGTCCAAACAGATTTACATTCATTATTACATACATTATTAAGGATGGACCCGTGTCCAGGGGGAAGGAGATGGACCAGACACAGCAACACATAGAACATTATTAAGGAGGAAGGAGATGGACCAGACACAGCAACACATAGAACATTATTAAGGATGGACCCGTGTCCAGGGGGAAGGAGATGGACCAGACACTGCAACACATAGAACATTATTAAGGATGGACTCATGTCTACACATACAGGAGGAGTGAACCACGACCGTGACAGACAACATCACTGATACCAGACCAGGAGAGGGAGAAGAACATCACTGATACCAGACCAGGATAGGGAGAAGAACATCACTGATACCAGACCAGGAGAGGGAGAAGAACATCACAGTTACCAGACCAGGAGAGGGAGAAGAACATCACTGATACCAGACCAGGAGAGGGAGAAGAACATCACAGTTACCAGACCAGGAGAGGGAGAAGAACATCACTGATACCAGACCAGGAGAGGGAGAAGAACATCACAGTTACCAGACCAGGAGAGGGAGAAGAACATCACTGATACCAGACCAGGAGAAGAACATCACTGATACCAGACCAGGAGAAGAACATCACTGATACCAGACAAGGAGAAGAACATCACTGACACCAGACCAGGAGAAGAACATCACTGATACCAGACCAGGAGAAGAACATCACTGACACCAGACCAGGAGAAGAACATCACTGACACCAGACCAGGAGAAGAACATCACTGATACCAGACCAGGAGAAGAACATCACTGATACCAGACCAGGAGAAGAACATCACTGACACCAGACCAGGAGAAGAACATCACTGATACCAGACCAGGAGAAGAACATCACTGATACCAGACCAGGAGAAGAACATCACTGATACCAGACCAGGAGAAGAACATCACTGACACAAGACCAGGAGAAGAACATCACTGATACCAGACCAGGAGAAGAACATCACTGATACCAGACCAGGAGAAGAACATCACTGACACCAGACCAGGAGAAGAACATCACTGACACCAGACCAGGAGAAGAACATCACTGACACCAGAACAGGAGAGGGGAGAAGAAGTATCATAAACAGCTCTTACCTTGTGCATTCAACATGTTTATCCAGCCGCTGAGGAGGAGCAGGAAGAGAGACCACCAGCTCCAGCTGAAGCTCCACAGTCCCAGCTTCACCCCTCTCTGTGTTGGGCCGCGGGTCGCCCCGGGCAGCATCGTGATCCATGTCGCCCCGGGCGGAACAGCTCCCACGGCGGCGCGACCCTTGCACGTAATTCCATTAGAGTGTAGAGGCTTCATATTAGAGAGGTGATCCACGGATGGGTTTGGTCGGGTTAATGCAAGTAGTCTCCGGTTGTGTTTTGATGTTGTTGGAGCCTCTTCCGGTGCGCTGAGCACGAGGGAAACGGAGAGGAGGAGAAAGGGGAGAAATGTGAGACGAAGGGCTTCCACTTGCTCCACAGTGCGTCACCTTCACCGGCTTCCCCCTGGAGGACTGGCCGGCTA
>NW_025746363.1:62500-123544 GCF_021184085.1 Oncorhynchus gorbuscha
CTAAGTGCTCCTGGGGTCGTAACTACATGCCCTGTGGTCGTAACTACATGCCCTGTGGTCGTAACTACATGCCCTGGGGTCGTAACTACATGCCCTGCATTCGTAACTAAGTGCTCCTGGGGTCGTAACTACATGCCGTGTGGTCGTAACTACATGCCCTGGGGTCGTCCCTACATGCCCTGGGGTCGTAACTACATGCCCTGGGTTTGTAACTAAGTGCTCCTGGGGTCGTAACTACATGCCATGGGGTCGTAACTACATGCCCTGGGTTCGTAACTAAGTGCTCCTGGGGTCGTAACTACATGCCTTGGGGTCGTAACTATATGCCCTGGGTTCATAACTAAGTGCTCCTGGGGTCGTACCTACATGCCCTGGGGTCGTCACTACATGCCCTGGGTTCGTAACTAAGTGCTCCTGGGGTCGTAACTACATGCCCTGGGGTCGTAACTACATACCCTGGGTTCATAACTAAGTGCTCCTGGGGTCGTACCTACATGCCCTGGGGTCGTCACTACATGCCCTGGGTTCGTAACTAAGTGCTCCTGGGGTCGTAACTACATGCCCTGGGTTCGTAACTAAGTGCTCCTGGGGTCGTAACTACATGCCTTGGGGTCGTAACTATATGCCCTGGGTTCATAACTAAGTGCTCCTGGGGTCGTACCTACATGCCCTGGGGTCGTCACTACATGCCCTGGGTTCGTAACTAAGTGCTCCTGGGGTCGTAACTACATGCCCTGGGGTCGTAACTACATGCCCTGGGGCCGTAACTACATGACCTGGGGTTGTCACTAAATGCCCTGGGGTCGTAACTAAGTGCTCCTGGGGTCGTACCTACATTACTTTTACATTACATTTAAGTCATTTAGCAGACACTCTTATCCCTGGGGTCGACACTACATGCCCTGGGGTCGTAACTACATGCCCTGGGTTCGTAACTACATGCCTTGGGGTCGTAACTACATGCCCTGGGGTCGTAACTTCATGCCCCGGGGTCGTCACTACATGCCCTGGGGTCGTAACTACATTCCCTGGGTTTGTAACTAAGTGCTCCTGGGGTCGTAACTACATGCCATTGGGTCGTAACTACATGCCCTGGGTTCGTAACTAAGTGCTCCTGGGGTCGTAACTACATGCCTTGGGGTCGTAACTATATGCCCTGGGTTCATAACTAAGTGCTCCTGGGGTCGTAACTACATGCCATGGGGTCGTAACTACATGCCCTGGGTTCGTAACTAAGTGTTCCTGGGGTCGTAACTACATGCCTTGGGGTCGTAACTATATGCCCTGGGTTCATAACTAAGTGCTCCTGGGGTCGTACATACATGCCCTGGGGTCGTCACTACATGCCCTGGGTTCGTAACTAAGTGCTCCTGGGGTCGTAACTACATGCCTTGGGGTCGTAACTATATGCCCTGGGTTCGTAACTAAGTGCTCCTGGGGTCGTCACTACATGCCCTGGGGTCGTAACTACATGCCCCGGGGTCGTAACTACATGCCCTGGGGTCGTAACTACATGCCCTGGGGTCGTCACTACATGCCCTGGGGTCGTAACTACATGCCCTGGGTTTGTAACTAAGTGCTCCTGGGGTCGTAACTACATGCCATGGGGTCGTAACTACATGCCCTGGGTTCGTAACTAAGTGCTCCTGGGGTCGTAACTACATGCCTTGGAGTCGTAACTATATGCCCTGGGTTCATAACTAAGTGCTCCTGGGGTCGTAACTACATGCCATGGGGTCGTAACTACATGCCCTGGGTTCGTAACTAAGTGTTCCTGGGGTCGTAACTACATGCCTTGGGGTCGTAACTATATGCCCTGGGTTCATAACTAAGTGCTCCTGGGGTCGTACCTACATGCCCTGGGGTCGTCACTACATGCCCTGGGTTCGTAACTAAGTGCTCCTGGGGTCGTAACTACATGCCCTGGGGTCGTAACTACATGCCCTGGGTTCGTAACTAAGTGCTCCTGGGGTCGTAACTACATGCCTTGGGGTCGTAACTATATGCCCTGGGTTCATAACTAAGTGCTCCTGGGGTCGTACCTACATGCCCTGGGGTCGTCACTACATGCCCTGGGTTCGTAACTAAGTGCTCCTGGGGTCGTAACTACATGCCCTGGGGTCGTAACTACATGCCCTGTGGCCGTAACTACATGCCCTGGGGTTGTCACTAAATGCCCTGGGGTCGTAACTAAGTGCTCCTGGGGTTGTAGGGATCATAGAGGAAATTAACTTTGACCTCTCCTCACTGAATCTCCACCCTTCCAGTCAAAACTGGAAACTCCTTCCAGCCAATGATATCAGCCAATCCAATGATAACTCAGTTAGCCAATGATAACTTAGTGAGCTTGGTTAGTTAGATTTAATGGTGTGTTTCTTATCAAGTCCACTTGCTTTGGCAATGTTAACATATGTTTCCCATGCCAATAAAGCCCCCTGAATTGAAATTGAATTGAAATTGATATTGAATTGATTGGGGAGAGGCAGGGATATAGATATATATTTTTTTTTCTGTATCGATGTCCGACCCCAGTAAGACGAGCTGTCGTCATTGGCAACAACTAATAGGGATCCTAATAGATCTGATCTGATTCTCTTTAGCACCCCCCCCCCACACCCACACCCACACCCCCACACACATGTCTACTTCAGTGTGTTATAACCTCTCATAGAGACACTACCTTCATGTCTACCTCAGGGTGCTATAACCTCTCATAGAGACACTACCTTCATGTCTACCTCACTGTGTTATAACCTCTGACATAGAGACACTACCTTCATGTCTAATTCAGTGTGTTATAACCTCTCATAGAGACACTACCTTCATGTCTACCTCAGTGTGTTATAACCTCTCATAGAGACACTACCTTCATGTCTACCTCAGTGTGCTATAACCTCTGACATAGAGACACTACCTTCATGTCTACTTCAGTGTGTTATAACCTCTCATAGAGACACTACCTTCATGTCTACCTCAGGGTGATATAACCTCTCATAGAGACACTACCTTCATGTCTACCTCAGTGTGTTATAACCTCTAATAGTGACACTACCTTCATGTCTACTTCAGTGTGTTATAACCTCTCATAGATACACTACCTTCATGTCTACCTCAGTGTGTTATAACCTCTGACATAGAGACACTACCTTCATGTATACTTCAGTGTGTTATAACCTCTGACATAGAGACACTACCTTCATGTCTACTTCAGTGTGTTATAACCTCTCATAGAGACACTACCTTCATGTCTACTTCAGTGTGTTATAACCTCTGACATTGAGACACTACCATCATGTTTAATTCAGTGTGTTATAACCTCTCATAGAGACACTACCTTCATGTCTACTTCAGTGTGTTATAACCTCTGACATAGAGACACTACCTTCATTTCTACTCCAGTGTGTTATAACCTCTGACATAGAGACACTACCTTCATGTCTACTTCAGTGTGTTATAACCTCTCATAGATACACTACCTTCATGTCTACCTCACTGTGTTACAACCTCTGACTTAGAGACACTACCTTCATGTCTACTTCAGTGTGTTATAACCTCTCATAGATACACTACCTTCATGTCTACCTCAGTGTGTTATAACCTCTGACATAGATACACTACCTTCATGTCTACCTCACTGTGTTACAACCTCTGACATAGAGACACTACCTTCATGTCTACCTCACTGTGTTACAACCTCTGACATAGAGACACTACCTTCATTTCTACTCCAGTGTGTTATAACCTCTGACATAGAGACACTACCTTCATGTCTACTTCAGCGTGTTATAACCTCTGACATAGAGACACTACCTTCATGTCTACCTCACTGTGTTACAACCTCTGACATAGAGACACTACCTTCATGTCTACTTCAGTGTGTTATAACCTCTCATAGATACACTACCTTCATGTCTACCTCAGTGTGTCCGTGTCCCAGGTTCTTTTCCAGGGATTGAAGGACAGCAGTCAGAATATGAGGTTATAATGATGAAATGCAAATTTAACGGGCTGGTTTTTCCAATGCTAGAGCACTCCCACATCCCACTTCCTGTCCTCCTCCTCTCCTCCTTCCTCTCCCCCTCCTCTGCTCCCTCCTCTCCCTCCTCCTCTCCTCCTTCCTCTCCTCTGCTCCCTCCACTCCCTCCTCTCCTCCTTCCTCTCCTCCCTCCTCTGCTCCCTCCTCTCCCTCCTCCTCTCCTCCTTCCTCTCCTCCCTCCTCTGCTCCCTCCTCTCCTCCTTCCTCTCCTCCCTCCTCTGCTCCCTCCTCTCCCTCCTCGTCTCCTCCCTCCTCTCCTCCTTCCTTGCTTCCCTCCTCTCCTCCTCCTCTCCTCCTCCTCTCCCTCCTCTCTCTCCCTGCCCTCCCCCTCCTCCTCTCCTCTCTCCTCTCTTCAGATAAAGGTAAATGTGTAGATATCCTCTATTCTGAGCTAACTGTCCTCCTCTCTCTCCCTGCCCTTCCCCCTCCACCTCTCCTCCTCTCCTCCACTCCTCTCCCTCCTCTCCCTGCCCTCCCCCTCTCCCCTCCACCTCTCCTCTCTTCAGATAAAGGTAAATGTGTAGATATCCTCTATTCTGAACTGACTGTCCCTCCTCTCCTCCTCCTCTCCTCCTCCTCTCCCTCCTCTCTCTCCCTGCCCTCCCCCTCCCCCTCCACCTCTCCTCTCTTCAGATAAAGGTAGTTGTGTAGATATCCTCTATTCTGAACTGACTGTCCCTCCTCTCCTCCTCCTCTCCTCCTCCTCTCCCTCCTCTCTCTCCCTGCCCTCCCCTCCTCCTCTCCTCTCTCCTCTCTTCAGATAAAGGTAATTGTGTAGATATCCTCTATTCTGAACTAACTGTCCCTCCTCTCTCTCCCTGCCCTCCCCCCTCCTCCTCTCCTCTCTCCTCTCTTCAGATAAAGGTAATTGTGTAGATATCCTCTATTCTGAACTAACTGTCCCTCCTCTCTCTCCCTGCCCTCCCCCTCCTCCTCTCCTCCTCCTCTCCCTCCTCTCTCTCCCTGCCCCCCCTCCTCCTCTCCTCCTCCTCTCCCTCCTCTGTCTCCCTGCCCTCCCCCTCCTCCTCTCCTCCTCCTCTCCCCCTCTCTCTCTCCCTGCCCTCCCCCCCTCCTCCTCTCCTCCTCCTCTCCCTCCTCTCTCTCCCTGCCCTCCCCCTCCTCCTCTCATCCTCCTCTCCCTCCTCTCTCTCCCTGCCCTCCCCCCTCCTCCTCTCCCTCCTCTCTCTCCCTGCCCTCCCCCTCCTCCTCTCCCTCCTCTCTCTCCCTGCCCTCCCCCCTCCTCCTCTCCTCTCGCCTCTCTTCAGATAAAGGTAATTGTGTAGATATCCTCTATTCTGAACTGATTGTCCTCAGTGATAATTAAATGTTCTTAAGTTAAAAGCCTGCTATTCATGATGCTCCCCAAAATGGGACCCGATTCCCTACACATAGGGCTCTGGTCTAAAGTAGTGCACTATGTAGTGAATAGGGAGCCATTCTGGAAGGAGCCTCAACCTCAACATCACTGACGGACATTTAATGGGAGAGTTTAGACAAAGGCGAGTTACAATTACAGGGTTGTGATGGAACTACATTACATTATATTATATATCATATCCCCCTCTACTACATTACATTATAATAATATATCATATATCATATCCCCCTCTACTACATTACATTATAATAATATATAATATATCATATCCCCCTCTACTACATTACATTATAATAATATATAATATATCATATCCCCCTCTACTACATTACATTATAATAATATATAATATATCATATCCCCCTCTATCTTTCCATATCCCCCTCTCTCTTTCCCCATATCCCCCTCTCTCTTTCCATATCCCCCTCTCTCTTTCCCCATATCCCCCTCTCTCTTTTCCCATATGCCCCTCTCTCTTTCCCCATATCCCCCTCTCTCTTTTCATATCCCCTCTCTCTTTCCCCATATCCCCCTCTCTCTTTCCCCATATCCACCTCTCTCTTTTCCCCATATCCCCTCTCTCTTTCCCCATATCCCCTCTCTCTTTCCCCATATCCCCCTCTCTCTTTCCCCATATCCCCCTCTCTCTTTCCCATATCCCCTCTCTCTTTCCATATCCCCCCTCTCTTTCCCCATATCCCCCTCTCTCTTTCCCCATATCCCCCTCTCTCATTCCCCATATCCCTCTCTCTTTCTTTCCCACATCCCCCTCTCTCTTTCCCCATATCCCCCTCTCTCATTCCCCATATCCCTCTCTCTCTTTCCCCATATCCCCTCTCTCTTTTCATGTCCCCCTCTCTCTTTCCTCATATCCACCTCTCTCTTTTCCCATATCCCCTCTCTCATTCCCCATATCCCCCTCTCTCTTTTCCCATATCCCCCTCTCTCATTCCCCATATCCCCCTCTCTCTTTCCCCATATCCCCCTCTCTCTTTCCCCATATCCCCCTCTCTCTCTTTCCCCATATCCCCCTCTCTCATTCCCCATATCCCCTCTCTCTTTCCCTATCCATATCCCCTCTCTCATTCCCCATATCCCCCTCTCTCTTTTCATATCCCCCTCTCTCTTTCCCCATATCCCCCTCTCTCTTTTCCCATATCCCCCTCTCTCTTTTCCCATATCCCACTCTCTCTTTCCCCATATCCCCCTCTCTCATTCCCCATATCCCCCTCTCTCATTCCCCATATCCCCCTCTCTCATTCCCCATATCCCCCTCTCTCATTCCCCATATCCCCCTCTCTCTTTCCCCATATCCCCCTCTCTCTTTCCATATCCCCCTCTCTCTTTCCCCATATCCCCCTCTCTCATTCCCCATATCCCCCTCTCTCTTTTCCCATATCCCCCTCTCTCTTTTCCCATATCCCCCTCTCTCTTTCCCCATATCCCCCTCTCTCATTCCCCATATCCCCCTCTCTCATTCCCCATATCCCCCTCTCTCATTCCCCATATCCCCCTCTCTCATTCCCCATATCCCCCTCTCTCTTTCCCCATATCCCCCTCTCTCTTTCCCCATATCCCCCTCTCTCTTTCCCCATATCCATCTCTCTCTTTCCCATATCCACCTTTCCTCTCCTGGTTTCTGTAAAACAGCCTGTTAGTATTTCTCTGGGGTGGTATACACACAGCAAAAGCTAGATAGAGCAGTAATGATGATGAAGATGATGATGATGGTGGTGGTGGTGGTTTTAAAGATGAAAAAGGTCCACAGAAGCGACTGAAACAGTATGTGTGTGTGTAGCATATCCTGTATCTGAATGGTTCGAGGCAAATATTTTCCCCAAACAGCAGAATTTAGAAGGCCCTCTTTTTATTGAAATGTATTTTTGTGTTGTGGTTGTTGTTGTATAGAGCACATTGTTGTTAATTAGTGTAGCTAGAGGCTGTGTGTGTGTGTGTGTGTGTGTGTGTGTGTGTGTGTGTGTGTGTGTGTGTGTGTGTGTGTGTGTGTGTGTGTGTGTGTGTGTGTGTGTGTGTGTGTGTGTGTGTGTGTGTGTGTGCGTGCGCGCGCGCGCGTGCGTGCGTGCGTGTGTGTGTGTGTGTATATTACAGAGCTGAGATGAGTCCTGCCGTCAGCGATCTCTCCTCCTCTTCATTGTTAGACATTAATGATTCCTTCTGTTTATTCTCCTGTCGGTGTCTCTGTTTACTAGTAGTCTGATCCTCACCTCATCTTATCTCTCCAACGTCTCCAGTCAGCTAGTCGTCTGATCCTCACCTCATCTTATCTCTCCAACGTCTCCAGTCAGCTAGTCGTCTGATCCTCACCTCATCTTATCTCTCCAACGTCTCCAATCAACTAGTAGTCTGATCCTCACCTCATCTTATCTCTCCAACGTCTCCAGTCAGCTAGTAGTCTGATCCTCACCTCATCTTATCTCTCCAACGTCTCCAGTCAGCTAGTCGTCTGATCCTCACCTCATCTTATCTCTCCAACGTCTCCAGTCAGCTAGTAGTCTGATCCTCACCTCATCTTATCTCTCCAACGTCTCCAGTCAGCTAGTAGTCTGATCCTCACCTCATCTTATCTCTCCAACGTCTCCAGTCAGCTAGTAGTCTGATCCTCACCTCATCTTATCTCTCCAACGTCTCCAATCAGCTAGTAGTCTGATCCTCACCTCATCTTATCTCTCCAACGTCTCCAGTCAGCTAGTAGTCTGATCCTCACCTCATCTTATCTCTCCAACGTCTCCAGTCAGCTAGTAGTCTGATCCTCACCTCATCTTATCTCTCCAACGTCTCCAGTCAGCTAGTCGTCTGATCCTCACCTCATCTTATCTCTCCAACGTCTCCAGTCAGCTAGTAGTCTGATCCTCACCTCATCTTATCTCTCCAACGTCTCCAGTCAGCTAGTCGTCTGATCCTCACCTCATCTTCTCTCCAACGTCTCCAGTCAGCTAGTCGTCTGATCCTCACCTCATCTTATCTCTCCAACGTCTCCAGTCAGCTTCATTTAAAAACACTCAATAATACTCGAAGCTTCATTTAAAAAACACTCAATAATACTCGAAGCTTCATTTAAAAAACACTCAATAATACTCGAAGCTTCATTTAAAAAACACTCAATAATACTCGAAGCTTCATTTTAAAAACACTCAATAATACTCAAAGCTTCATTTATTCAACATTCCAATTACGACAAAGATGAAGAAGTTTGGAGCCTGGGTGACGGTGCCGTTGACATGGTAACCAGAACTAGAAGGAACTGTCAGAACTCACAAACAAACTTTATGTTGTAGACTGAAGTGAGACACCGTAGTATTGATCACATGGAACGGGCCTCCCCATTCAAGTCAACCAGGGCATAATGGGTGAGACACCGTAGTATTGATCACGTGGAACGGGCCTCCCCATTCAAGTCAACCAGGGCATAATGGGTGAGACATCGTAGTATTGATCACGTGGAACGGGCCTCCCCATTCAAGTCAACCAGGGCATAATGGGTGAGACATCGTAGTATTGATCACATGGAACGGGCCTCCCCATTCAAGTCAACCAGGGCATAATGGGTGAGACACCGTAGTATTGATCACGTGGAACGGGCCTCCCCATTCAAGTCAACCAGGGCATAATGGGTGAGACATCGTAGTATTGATCACATGGAACGGGCCTCCCCATTCAAGTCAACCAGGGCATAATGGGTGAGACACCGTCCAAAGTATTGATCACATGGAACGGGCCTCCCCATTCAAGTCAACATGGAACATTCTACATTACCATGACAATCCATCATCAATTGATAGAACATTCTACATTACCATGACAATCCATCATCAATTGATAGAACATTCTACATTACCATGACAATCCATCATCAATTGATAGAACATTCTACATTACCATGACAATCCATCATCAATTGATAGAACATTCTACATTACCATGACAATCCATCATCAATTGATAGAACATTCTACATTACCATGACAATCCATCATCAATTGATAGAACATTCCAAATTGTCCAAAGTCCAAATGATACAGAAAAGGCCTTCAACAACATCACATAGATACCTTTGAACAGCTATCTAAACTGGTCAGGTAGTCTAGACAGCTATCTAAACTGGTCAGGTAGTCTAGACAGCTATCTAAACTGGTCAGGTAGTCTAGCCAGCTATCTAAACTGGTCAGGTAGTCTAGCCAGCTATCTAAACTGGTCAGGTAGTCTAGACAGCTATCTAAACTGGTCAGGTAGTCTAGCCAGCTATCTAAACTGGTCAGGTAGTCTAGCCAGCTATCTAAACTGGTCAGGTAGTCTAGACAGCTATCTAAACTGGTCAGGTAGTCTAGTCAGCTATCTAAACTAGTGAGGTAGTCTAGCCAGCTATCTAAACTGGTCAGGTAGTCTAGACAGCTATCTAAACTGGTCAGGTAGTCTAGTCAGCTATCTAAACTGGTCAGGTAGTCTAGTCAGCTATCTAAACTGGTCAGGTAGTCTAGTCAGCTATCTAAACTGGTCAGGTAGTCTAGTCAGCTATCTAAACTGGTCAGGTAGTCTAGACAGCTATCTAAACTGGTCAGGTAGTCTAGTCAGCTATCTAAACTGGTCAGGTAGTCTAGACAGCTATCTAAACTGGTCAGGTAGGCTAGCCAGCTATCTAACCCGGTCAGGTAGTCTAGCCAGCTATCTAAACTGGTCAGGTAGTCTCGCCAGCTATCTAAACTGGTCAGGTAGTCTAGACAGCTATCTAAACTGGTCAGGTAGTCTAGCCAGCTATCTAAACTGGTCAGGTAGTCTAGTCAGCTATCTAAACTGGTCAGGTAGTCTAGACAGCTATCTAAACTGGTCAGGTAGTCTAGCCAGCTATCTAAACTGGTCAGGTAGTCTAGACAGCTATCTAAACTGGTCAGGTAGTCTAGCCAGCTATCTATTTATATATATATTAACATAGCATACGTCACGGCAAAAGTGTAGAGTCACAGGAAACATGCTTTAAAACTACAAAAGTGTATCTATTCCACATGTTAAAACGTGTAGATTTGCAGGAAACCAATTTTATATATATATGGTCAGGTTAGGTATATATATATATATATGTGTGTGTGTGTGTCTATTAAATGAGTTGTGACAAGTTGTAAGAGATGAGTTCTGGAGTTCTAAGATCTAATACTGTTGACAAGACAACAATTTCCTGTTTGTGTCTCTCTCTCATAGATAAAGCCTTGCTGTACACACACACACACACACACACACACACACACACACACACACACACACACACACACACACACACACACACACACACACACACACACACACACACACACACACACACACACACACACACACACACACACACACACACACACACACACACACACACACACACACACACACACACACACACACACACACACACACAGTGTTGTATAATTTGGACTGGGTGAGTTGTGTTTTGATGTTGTTGAGCAGGTGTTCCATTAAAGTCGTTACGCTCCACCAGATGAGTCAGTACACATTATCTACCTGAATCTCCTGGTGTGTGTGTGTGTGTGTGTGTGTGTGTGTGTGTGTGTGTGTGTGTGTGTGTGTGTGTGTGTGTGTGTGTGTGTGTGTGTGTGTGTGTGTGTGTGTGTGTGTGTGTGTGTGTGTGTGTGTGTGTGTGTGTGTGTGTGTGTGTGTGTGTGTGTGTGTGTGTGTGTGTGTGTGTGTTCTGTGTTTTTCAGCTTCCTACTGGTTAGTAGAGTACCAGAGAGTAGAGAGTACACAGACCACACAGAACACACAGAACACGCAGAAAACAGAACACACATAACACACAGAACACACAGAAAACACAGAACACACAGAACACACAGAACACATATAACACACTACACATAGAGCACACAGAACACATAGAACACATTTTCCCCCCACCTTTATTTAACCAGGTAGGCCAGTTGAGAACAAGTTCTCATTTACAACTGCGACCTTTATTTAACCAGGTAGGCCAGTTGAGAACAAGTTCTCATTTACAACTGCGACCTTTATTTAACTAGGTAGGCCAGTTGAGAACAAGTTCTCATTTACAACTGGGACCTTTATTTAACTAGGTAGGCCAGTTGAGAACAAGTTCTCATTTACAACTGCGACCTTTATTTAACTAGGTAGGCCAGTTGAGAACAAGTTCTCATTTACAACTGCGACCTTTATTTAACTAGGTAGGCCAGTTGAGAACAAGTTCTCATTTACAACTGGGACCTTTATTTAACTAGGTAGGCCAGTTGAGAACAAGTTCTCATTTACAACTGGGACCTTTATTTAACTAGGTAGGCCAGTTGAGAACAAGTTCTCATTTACAACTGGGACCTGGCCAAGATAATGCACAGCAGTTTGGCACAGAGTTACACATGGAAAAAACAAATATACAGTCAATAATACAGTAGAAAAAAAGAAAAGTGCAAATGAGGATAAGGGAGTTAAAGGCAATAAATAGGCCATAGTGGCGAAGTCATTATAATATAGCAATTAAACACTGGAATGGTAGATGTGCAGAAAATTAATGTGCAAGTAGAGATACTGGAGTGCAAAGGAGCAAGATAAATAAATAAATACAGTGTGGGGATGAGGTAGATTGGATGGGCTGCTTACAGATGGGCTATGTACAGGTGCAGAGATCTGTGAGCTGCTCTGACAGCTGGTGCTTAAAGCTAGTGAGGAAGATAAGTGTTTCCAGCTTCAGAGATTTTTGCAGTTCGTTCCAGTCATTGGCAGCAGAGAACTGGAAGGAAAGGCGGCCAAAGGAGGAATTGGCTTTGGGGGTGACCAGTGAGATATACCTGCTGGAGCGTGTGCTACGGTTGGGTGCTGCTATAGTGACCAGTGAGCTGAGATAAGGCAGGGTTTTACCTAGCAGAGACTTGTAGATGCTATTTTATAGATAACATAGCCAAAGTCGAGGATCGGTAGAGTCAGTTTTATGAGTGTATGTTTGGTAGCATGAGTGAAGGATGCTTTGTTGTGAAATAGGAAGCCGATTCTAGATTTAATTTTGGATTGGAGATGCTTAATGTGTGTCTGGAATCAGAGTTTACAGTCTAGCCAGACACCTAGGTATTTGTAGTTGTCCACATATTCTAAGTCAGAACCGTCCAGAGTAGTGATGCTGGATGGGCGGGCAGGTGCTGGCAGTGATCGGTAAAGAGCATGCATTTAGTTTTACTTGCATTTAAGAGCAGTTGGAGGCCATGGAAGGAGAGTTGTATGGCATTGAAGCTCATCTGGAGGTTAGTTATTAACACAGTGTCCAAAGAAGGGCCAGAAGTATACAGAATGGTGTCGTCTGAGTAGAGGTGGATCAGAGACTCACCAGCAGCGAGGGAGACATTATTGATGTATACAGAGAAGAGAGTCGGCCCAAGAATTGAACCCTGTTTGCACCTCCATAGAGACTGCAAGAGGTCCGGATAACAGGCCCTCCGATTTGACACACTGAACTCTATCAGAGAAGTAGTTGGTGAACCAGGCGAAGCAGTCATTTGAGAAGCCAAGGCTGTTGAGTGTGCCGATGAGGATGTTGTGATTGACAGAGTCGAAAGCCTTTGCCAGGTCGATGAAGATGGCTGCACAGTACTGTCCCTTATCGATGGCATTTAAGATCTCATTTAGGACCTTGAGCGTGGCTGAGGTGCACCCATGACCAGCTCTGAAACCAGATTGCATAGCGGAGAAGTTAGAGTGGGATTCAAAATGGTCGGTAATCTGTTTGTTGACTTGGCTTTTGAAGACCTTAGAAAGGCAGGGCAGGATAGATATAGGTCTGTAGCAATTTGGGTCTTGAGTGTCTCCCCCTTTGAAGAGGGGGATGATTTGATTTGCAGTAGTTTATGTGTCGGGGGCTAGGGTCAGTTTGTTATATCTGGAGTACACCTGGCCGTGCTGCTGCTCCAGTTTCAACTGTTCTGCCTGTGTTTATTATTATTGGACCATGCTGGTCATTTATGAACATTTGAACATCTTGGCCATGTTCTGTTATAATCTCCACGCTGCACAGCCAGAAGAGGACTGGCCACCCCACATAGCCTGGTTCCTCTCTAGGTTTCTTCCTAGGTTTTGGCCTTTCTAGGGAGTTTTTCCTAGCCACCGTGCTTCTACACCTGCATTGCTTGCTGTTTGGGGTTTTAGGCTGGGTTTCTGTACAGCACTTTGAGATATCAGCTGATGTACGAAGGGCTATATAAAAACATTTGATTTGATTTGATTTAATTTAGGCCGTCTGATTTGTAAAGGTTCAGGTTTTGCAGCTCTTTAAGAACATCACCTGACTGGATCTGGGTGAAGGAGAAAATGGGGAAGGCTTGGGCGAGTTGCTGTGGGGGGTGCAGTGCTGTTGACCGGGGTAGGGGTAGCCAGGTGGAATACATGACCAGCCGTAGAAAAATGCTGATTGAAAGTCTCCATTATCGTGGATTTATCGGTGGTGACAGTGTTTCCTAGCCTCAGTGCAGTGGGCAGCTGGGAGGAGATGCTCTTATTCACCATGGACATTACAGTGTCCCAGAAGGAGGTCCTCTTATTCTCCATGGACTTTACAGTGTCCCAGGAGGAGGTCCTCTTATTCTCCATGGACTTTACAGTGTCCCAGGAGGAGGTCCTCTTATTCTCCATGGACTTTACAGTGTCCCAGGAGGAGGTCCTCTTATTCTCCATGGACTTTACAATGTCCCAGGAGGAGGTCCTCTTATTCTCCATGGACTTTACAGTGTCCCAGGAGGCGGTCCTCTTATTCTCCATGGACTTTACAGTGTCCCAGGAGGAGGTCCTCTTATTCTCCATGGACTTTAGTGTCACAGAACTTTTTGAGCTTGTGCTACAGGATGTAAATTTCTGCTTGAAACAGCTAGCCTTAGCTTTCCTAACTGCCTGTGTATATTTGTTCCTGACCTCACAGGGGCTGTTCGATGCTAATGCAGGTCGCCACAGGATGTTTATGTGCTGGTCAAGGGCAGTCAAGTCTGAAGAGAACCAAGGGCTATATCTGTTCCTGATTCTACATCTTTTGAAAGGGGCTTATTTAAGATAGTGAAGAAGGCACTTCTAAAGAATGACCGGGCCTCTACTGACGGGATGAGGTCTGTTTCATACTCTCTCAGGTGAGAAGACAAGTGCAGGGTTAGTGTGTGTGTGTGTGTGTGTGTGTGTGTGTGTGTGTGTGTGTGTGTGTGTGTGTGTGTGTGTGTGTGTGTGTGTGTGTGTGTGTGTGTGTGTGTGTGTGTGTGTGTGTGTGTGTGTGTGTGTGTGTGTGTGTGTGTGTGTGTGTGTGTGTGTGTGTGTGTGTGTGTGTGTGTATTCTGCATTCATTATTAACTAGTTGATCACAGGAGAAATTCTGAATAATAATTCTGTATTCTATTTATACAGCTGAGAGAGGGAGAATACACATTGAGAAACACACACACACACATTGAGAAACACACACACACTGAGAAACACACACACACTGAGAAACACACACACACTGAGAAACACACACACACATTGAGAAACACACACACACACACTGAGAAACACACACACACTGAGAAACACACACACACTGAGAAACACACACACACACACTGAGAAACACACACACACACACTGAGAAACACACACACACACACTGAGAAACACACACACACTGAGAAACACACACACTGAGAAACACACACACACTGAGAAACACACACACACACACTGAGAAACACACACACACACACTGAGAAACACACACACACTGAGAAACACACACACACACACTGAGAAACACACACACACTGAGAAACACACACACACTGAGAAACACACACACACACACTGAGAAACACACACACACACACTGAGAAACACACACACACTGAGAAACACACACACTGAGAAACACACACACTGAGAAACACACACACACACACACTGAGAAACACACACACACACACTGAGAAACACACACACACTGAGAAACACACACACACTGAGAAACACACACACACACTGAGAAACACACACACACACTGAGAAACACACACACACCGAGAAACACACACACACACACTGAGAAACACACACACACTGAGAAACACACACACACACACACTGAGAAACACACACACACACACTGAGAAACACACACACACACACACTGAGAAACACACACACACTGAGAAACACACACACTGAGAAACACACACACACTGAGAAACACACACACACACTGAGAAACACACACACACTGAGAAACACACACACACACACACTGAGAAACACACACACACTGAGAAACACACACACTGAGAAACACACACACTGAGAAACACAAACACTGAGAAACACACACACTGAGAAACACAAACACTGAGAAACACACACACACACACACACACACACACACACACACACACACACACACACACACACACACACACACACACACACACACACACACACACACACACACACACACACACACACACACACACACACACTGAGAAACACACACACACACCGAGAAACACACACACACTGAGAAACACACACACACACACACACACTGAGAAACACACACACACACCGAGAAACACACACACACTGAGAAACACACACACACACACACACACACTGAGAAACACACACACACACACTGAGAAGCACACACACACACTGAGAAACACACACACACTGAGAAACACACACACACTGAGAAACACACACACTGAGAAACACACACACACACTGAGAAACACACACACACACTGAGAAACACACACACACTGAGAAAACACACACACACACACTGAGAAACACACACACACACACTGAGAAACACACACACACACTGAGAAACACACACACACTGAGAAAACACACACACACTGAGAAAACACACACACTGAGAAACACACACACACACTGAGAAACACACACACACACTGAGAAACACACACACACTGAGAAACACACACACACACTGAGAAACACACACACACTGAGAAACACACACACACTGAGAAACACACACACACACTGAGAAACACACACACACACTGAGAAACACACACACACACTGAGAAACACACACACACACTGAGAAACACACACACACACCGAGAAACACACACAGACACCTAATTACACCAACAGTGGTTCTGAAGTTTTCTCTGTTTATCTTCTGATTCATTACGAATTCTGTCAGATGTTGTTTTTGAAGAGTTTGGCTCAGCCTCATTGTCCTGTTTATGTATATGAATGTGTGTGTGTGCGAGAGTGCGTGTGCGCGTGTGTGCGTGTGTGTGTGTGTGTGTGTGTGTGTGTGTGTGTGTGTGTGTGTGTGTGTGTGTGTGTGTGTGTGTGTGTGTGTGTGTGTGTGTGTGTGTGTGTGTGTGTGTGTGTGTGTGTGTGTGTGTGTGTGTGTGTGTGTGTGTGTAATTACATGGTAATTTATGGAGTCCCGAGGGTACGTTTACAAAAAAATCAGAAAGATTCTCGACTACATTTTGACATCTTGTTTTTATTCTTTCTCGTCTCTTCTGTCTCCCTTCCTTCCGTTTTCTCCCTTCCCTCTGTCTTCTCCCTTCCCTCTGTCTTCTCCTTTCCCTCTGTCTTCTCCCTTCCCTCTGTCTTCTCCCTTCCCTCTGTCTTCTCCTTTCCCTCTGTCTTCTCCCTTCCCTCTGTCTTCTCCTTTCCCTCTGTCTTCTCCCTTCCCTCTGTCTTCTCCTTTCCCTCTGTCTTCTCCCTGCCCTCTGTCTTCTCTCCCTTCCCTCTGTCTTCTCTCTTCCCTCTGTCTTCTCCCTTCCCTCTCTCTTCTCCTTTCCCTCTGTCTTCTCCTTTCCCTCTGTCTTCTCTCCCTTCCCTCTGTCTTCTCTCTTCCCTCCGTCTTCTCCCTTCCCTCTGTCTTCTCCTTTCCCTCTGTCTTCTCTCTCTCTTCTCTCTTCTCTCTGTCTTCTCTCTTCTCTCCGTCTTCTCCCTTCCATCTGTCTTCTCCCTTCTCTCTTATCTCTTCCCTCTGTCTTCTCTCTTCTCTCTGTCTTCTCTCTTCCCTCTGTCTTCTCCTTTCCCTCTGTCTTTTCTCTTCTCTCTCTCTTCTCTATGTCTTCTCTCTTCTCTCTGTCTTCTCACTTCCCTCTGTCTTCTCCCTTCTCTCTTCCCTCTGTCTTCTCTCTTCCATCTGTCTTCTCCTTTCCCTCTGTCTTCTCCCTTCCCTCTGTCTTC
This sequence comes from Oncorhynchus gorbuscha, assembly GCF_021184085.1. Taxonomy (NCBI): domain Eukaryota; kingdom Metazoa; phylum Chordata; class Actinopteri; order Salmoniformes; family Salmonidae; genus Oncorhynchus; species Oncorhynchus gorbuscha. Next base: position 80,137 of record NW_025746363.1, read on the forward strand.
TCTCTGTGTTATTTCTCTTTCATTAACTCTGTGTCTCAGTGTTAGTGCTCTCTTCTCTCTGTCTTCTCCCTTCTCTCCCTCTCTCTCTCTGTGTCTTCTCTCTCTTCTGCCTTCTCTCTTCTCTCTCCCTTCTCTCTGTCACCTGTCTGTGTTCTTTCTCTTTCATTAACTCTGTGTCTCAGGGTTAGTGCTCTCTTCTCTCTGTCTTCTTCCTTCCCTCTGTCTTCTCCCTTCTCTCTCTCTCTCTCTCTCTCTCTCTCTGTCTTCTCTCTCTTCTGCCTTCTCTCTTCTCTCTGCCTTCTCTCTTCTCTCTGCCTTCTCTATGCCTTCTCTCTGTCTTCTCTCTGTCCTCTCTCCTTCTATAACGACACAGGGCGAGACCCAGATGCAGACACAGGAGGCAGATGGTTCGAGTCTCTGATATTTATTGAACAACAAGGGGCAGGCAACAGGCAGGTTGAGGACAGGCAAAAGTTCATAAACCAGGTTCCAAACGGTACAGGGCAGGGCAGGCTGAATGGTCAGGTCGGTGGGTTTAGTGTCAGAGCTCGGAAAAACACGCTGGTTGACAAGACGACCTGGCAACAAACAGAATGAATACAGGAGGAATAATGGGGGAGATGGATGACACCTGGAGGGGGGTGGAGACAGTCACAATGACAGGTGAAACAGATCAGGGTGTGACAGATGAAGCTGTTGGTTCTGGACAGACGGCTGGGAATAATGGGGGAGATGGATGACACCTGGAGGGGGGTGGAGACAGTCACAATGACAGGTGAAACAGATCAGGGTGTGACAGATGAAGCTGTTGGTCCTGAACAGACGGCTGGGAATAATGGGGGAGATGGATGACACCAAGAGGGGGTGGAGACAGTCACAATGACAGGTGAAACAGATCAGGGTGTGACAGATGAAGCTGTTGGTCCTGAACAGACGGCTGGGAATAATGGGGGAGATGGATGACACCAAGAGGGGGGTGGAGACAGTCACAATGACAGGTGAAACAGATCAGGGTGTGACAGATGAAGCTGTTGGTCCTGAACAGACGGCTGGGAATAATGGGGAGATGGATGACACCTGGAGGGGGTGGAGACAGTCACAATGACAGGTGAAACAGATCAGGGTGTGACAGATGAAGCTGTTGGTCCTGAACAGACGGCTGGGAATAATGGGGGAGATGGATGACACCTGGAGGGGGTGGAGACAGTCACAATGACAGGTGAAACAGATCAGGGTGTGACAGATGAAGCTGTTGGTCCTGAACAGACGGCTGGGAATAATGGGGGAGATGGATGACACCTGGAGGGGGTGGAGACAGTCACAATGACAGGTGAAACAGATCAGGGTGTGACAGATGAAGCTGTTGGTCCTGAACAGACGGCTGGGAATAATGGGGGAGATGGATGACACCTGGAGGGTGGAGACAGTCACAATGACAGGTGAAACAGATCAGGGTGTGACAGATGAAGCTGTTGGTCCTGAACAGACGGCTGGGAATAATGGGGAGATGGATGACACCTGGAGGGGGTGGAGACAGTCACAATGACAGGTGAAACAGATCAGGGTGTGACAGATGAAGCTGTTGGTCCTGAACAGACGGCTGGGAATAATGGGGGAGATGGATGACACCTGGAGGGGGTGGAGACAGTCACAATGACAGGTGAAACAGATCAGGGTGTGACAGATGAAGCTGTTGGTCCTGAACAGACGGCTGGGAATAATGGGGGAGATGGATGACACCTGGAGGGGGGTGGAGACAGTCACAATGACAGGTGAAACAGATCAGGGTGTGACAGATGAAGCTGTTGGTCCTGAACAGACGGCTGGGAATAATGGGGGAGATGGATGACACCTGGAGGGGGGTGGAGACAGTCACAATGACAGGTGAAACAGATCAGGGTGTGACAGATGAAGCTTTTGGTTCTGGACAGACCGCTGGGACAGGACAGCCCCTACGCCCACATTGGAGATGAAGCTGTTGGTTCTGGACAGACCACTGGGACAGGACAGCCCCTACTCCCACGTTGGAGATGAAGCTGTTGGTTCTGGACAGACCGCTGGGACAGGACAGCCCCTACTCCCACGTTGGAAGCGACGACCTCAACCACAAACTGACGGGCCGGGTCCGGATGGATGAGGATGGGGGCTGTAGTGAACTGCTGCTTCAGGTCCACAAATTATCTGTCAACAGCTGGGGACCATGTGAACGGTACCTTGGGAGAAGTGAATGCAGAGAGGGGAGCCGCCAGGGTGCTGTAGCCCGAATGAAATGGCAGTAGAAATGAGCAAACCCCAGGAACCGTTGTAGCTGCACCCTGGACGTGGGTTGGGGCCAATCCACCACCGCCCTCACCTTTACAGGATCCATCTGGACATTCCCTTCAGCGAAGACGTATCCCAGAAAGGAGATAGTGGAGCGTTGAAAATCGCACTTCTCAAACAACTGATTCTCCAGGAGGTGCTGATGTCACGACTTCCGCCGAAGTTGGCTCCCCTGCCTGTTGGGGCGGTGCTCGGCGGTCGTCGTCACCGTCCTACTAGAAGTTGGCTCCCCTGCCTGTTGGGGCGGTGCTCGGCGGTCCTCGTCACCGTCCTACTAGAAGTTGACTCCCCTGCCTGTTGGGGTGGTGCTCGGCGGTCCTCGTCACCGTCCTACTAGAAGTTGGCTCCCCTGCCTGTTCAGGCGGTGCTCGGCGGTCCTCGTCACCGTCCTACTAGAAGTTGGCTCCCCTGCCTGTTGGGGCGGTGCTCGGCGGTCCTCGTCACCGTCCTACTAGAAGTTGGCTCCCCTGCCTGTTGGGGCGGTGCTCGGCGGTCCTCGTCACCGTCCTACTAGAAGTTGGCTCCCCTGCGGTGCTCGGCGGTCCTCGTCACCGTCCTACTAGAAGTTGGCTCCCCTGCCTGTTGGGGCGGTGCTCGGCGGTCGTCGTCACCGTCCTACTAGAAGTTGGCTCCCCTGCCTGTTGGGGCGGTGCTCGGCGGTCGTCGTCACCGTCCTACTAGAAGTTGGCTCCCCTGCTTGTTCGGGTGGTGCTCGGCGGTCGTCGTCACCGTCCTACTAGAAGTTGGCTCCCCTGCCTGTTCGGGTGGTGCTCGGCGGTCGTCGTCACCGTCCTACTAGAAGTTGGCTCCCCTGCCTGTTGGGGTGGTGCTCACCGTCCTACTAGCCGCTACCGATCCCTTTTTCATTTGTCTGTTGGTTTTGTCTTATTAGTTTCACCTGTGTGTATTTTAGTTTAATGAGCTTCCCAATATATAGTAGTTTGTCCCGACCTTGTTTTGTGCGGGATTGTTTTTTGTTACTCTGTTGGGTTGTGGTTTTCATGTGTGTATTCTCCGGACTGTTTGGTCCTGTGTTTGGGCTGGTCTGTTCTATGTGCCCTGTATGTTGGCGTGACCATTTTTTGGCCGGAGAATAAATCACGATATACTGAACCCTGCTCTCTGCGCCTGATTCCAACCCACCACTCCTAGTATCCCGTGACAGCTGAAGGACTTGTCGGACGTGGAGAATGTGTTCTAGTATCCCGTGACAGCTGAAGGACTTGTCGGACGTGGAGAATGTGTTCTTGGGCAGAAAGAGAGAAAACAAGGACGTCGTCGAGGTAGACGAAACGATTCAACATGTCCCGGAGCACATCGTTTACCGGGGCCTAGAAAACAGCGGGAGCGTTGGTGAGCCCAAACGGCATGACCAGGTACTCATCATGTCCACCGGCAGAATTGAAGGCCATCTTCCACTCGTTTCCCTCGCGGATCCGAACAAGGTGGTAGTTGTCAGAACGATGTAAGAATGATGCGGAGGAAGAGAGGTAGCAATGAAAACCTCCAGGAGATCCTGGTACTCTGCAAGAATGGCAGGGGAATCCGAGGCTTTCCTTATGCCTGGAGGAGGACGTCCCTGGGGAGGCTGGGCCGCCTGGGGAGTCTGCGCCGCCTGGGGAGTCTGCGCCGCCTGGGGAGTCTGCGCCGCCTGGGGAGTCTGCGCCGCCTGGGGAGGCTGCACCGCCTGGGGAGTCTGCGCCGCCTGGGGAGTCTGCGCCGCCTGGGGAGGCTGCACCTCCTGGGGAGTCTGCGCCGCCTGGGGAGTCTGCGCCGCCTGGGGAGGCTGCGCCGCCTGGGGAGGCTGGGCCGCCTGGGGAGGCTGGGCCGCCTGGGGAGGCTGCACCGCCTGGGGAGTCTGCGCCGCCTGGGAGGCTGCGCCGCCTGGGAGTCTGCGCCGCCTGGGAGTCTGCGCCGCCTGGGAGTCTGCGCCGCCTGGGAGGCTGCACCGCCTGGGAGTCTGCGCCGCCTGGGGAGTCTGCGCCGCCTGGGAGGCTGCACCGCCTGGGGAGTCTGCGCCGCCTGGGGAGTCTGCGCCGCCTGGGGAGGCTGCACCGCCTGGGGAGGCTGGGCCGCCTGGGGAGGCTGGGCCGCCTGGGGAGGCTGCACCGCCTGGGGAGGCTGGGCCGCCTGGGGAGGCTGGGCCGCCTGGGGAGGCTGGGCCGCCTGGGGAGGCTGCACCGCCTTAAGGCAATGTGAGGCAAAATGGGCTCCAATCCAGGGTTGAACCCGTGGTCCAGTCAATAACGGGGTTGTGCTTCGATAGCCATGAGAATCCCAAAACAACTGGGACGTGTGGAGATTCGATAAGGAGAAGCTGATCGCCTGATACCCTGCAGGTTAATGGGAACTGTGCTGTGCGTGACCCTGCCAATGGAGCTGTCCAGTGCTCTGGCTTCCATGGGAATGGAGAAGAGTAGTGTGGGGATATCTAGCTCAGATACCAGGGTCCATACAACTCCCATGGGCCCCAGAGTCGATGAGCACCAGGAGAGACCGGTCACCCCACAGCAGAATAACAGAAAGGGAGTACTGGTACTGGGAGTTAGAAAACCAACAGTCTGGCCCACCAGTGTACTCGTTCCTACTGATGAGCCTGGTCTTTTGACTGGGCAGGTGGCTATATAATTCCCCTGCCCAGTTACATAGATATAGATATACAGTTACATAGATATACAGTCTGGCCCACCAGCGTACTCGTTCCTACTGATGAGCCTGGTCTTTTGACTGGGCAGGTGGCTATATAATTCCCCCGCAGCAGCACAATACAGACAACAGTTGGAGCTCAGCCTTCGTGAACATTCCTTAGGCGATAATCTAGCTCTGCCCAGTTACATAGATATAGACATAGAGTTACATAGATATAGATATACAGTTACATAGATATATATATACAGTCACACAGATATAGATATACAGTTACATAGATATAGACAAACAGTCACATAGATATAGATATACAGTCAAATAGATATAGATATACAGTTACATAGATATAGACAAACAGTTACATAGATATAGATATACAGTCACATAGATGTAGACATACAGTCAAATAGATATAGATATACAGTCACATAGATATAGACAAACAGTCACATAGATATATATATATATAGTCACATAGATATAGATATACAGTCACATAGATATAGACATAGTCACATAGATATAGATATACAGTCACATAGATATAGATATACAGTTACATAGATCTAGACATAGATAAACAAGTCACCTGTTCATCTGGAACTAACTATCGCTCCGGGAGGTGGTCAGCGGGGTTGTCGGGGAGCCAGGCAGGCTCGAGGTCAGGGCAGAATGAATTGTCAGGCAGGCGGTCTTAGTGTCAGGGCAGGCTCGAGGTCAGGGCAGAATGAATGGTCAGGCAGGCGGTCTTAGTGTCAGGGCAGGCAAGAGGTCAGAACCGGGAGGACTAGAAAAAAAGAGAATAAGGGAAAACAGGAGCTCGGAAAAACACGCTGGTAAGCTTGACAAGACAAACAGAGAACACAGTAATAAATACACAGGGGATAATGGGGAAGATGGGTGACACCTGGAGGAGGTGGAGACCATCACAAAAGAAACAGATCAAACAGACACTATTTCTCCTATTTTCTCTCTCTCTATCTCCTCTCTCTCTGTCTCTCTCTCTGTCTCTCTCTCTCTCTCTCTCTCTCTCTCTCTCTCTCTCTCTCTCTGTCTCTCTCTCTCTCTTTCAATTTCTCTTACCTCCCCCTCTCTCTGTCTCTTACCTCTCTCTCTCTCTCTCTGTCTCTCTCTCTCTGTCTCTCTCTCTCTCTCTCTCTATCGCCTCTCTCTCTCCATCTTCTCTCTCTCTCTCTCTCTCTCTCCTCTCTCTCTCTTTCAATTTCTCTTACCTCCCCCTCTCTCTGTCTCTGTCTCTCTCTCTCTCTCTATGTCTCTCTCTCTCTGTCTCTCTCTCTATCGCCTCTCTCTCTCCATCTTCTCTCTCTCTCTCTCTCTCTCTCTCTCTCTCTCTCTCTCTCTCTCTCTCTCTAATGGCTTTATTGCATGGGTAAACATATGTTTATGTTTTGCCAAAGCAAGTGAAGTAGATAATAAACAAAAGTGAAATAAAAATTCAAACGTGTTGTAATAAACATTAATGTACAAATAGTGAAGTACAAATTTTCATCCCCTCCTCTCCATCTTCACCCCTCCCCTCTATCTTCATCCCCTCCTCTCCATCTTCACCCCTCCTCTCTAACTTCATCCCCCCCTCTCTACCTTCATCCCCTCCCCTCTATCTTCACCCCTCCCCTCTATCTTCATCCCCTCCTCTCCATCTTCACCCCTCCTCTCTAACTTCATCCCCCCTCTCTACCTTCATCCCCTCCCCTCTATCTTCATCCCCCTCCTCTCTACCTTCATCCCCCTCCTCTCTAATTTCATCCCCTCCTCTCTGCCTTCATCCCCTCCTCTCCATCTTCACCCCCTCCTCTCTATATTCATCCCCTCCTCTCTATCTTCATCCCCCTCCTCTCCACCTTCATCCCCTCCTCTCTATTTTCATCCCCTCCTCTCTATTTTCATCCCCTCCTCTCTACCTTCATCCCCTCCTCTCTATCTTCATCCCCTCCTCTCTACCTTCATCCCCTCCTCTCTACCTTCATCCCCTCCTCTCTATCTTCATCGCCTCCTCTCTATCTTCATCCCCTCCTCTCTACCTTCATCCCCTCCTCTCTACCTTCATCCCATCCTCTCTACCTTCATCCCCTCCTCTCTATCTTCATCCCCTCCTCTCTACCTTCATCCCCTCCTCTCTATTTTCATCCCCTCCTCTCTACCTTCATCCCCTCCTCTCTATCTTCATCCCTCTCCTATCTACCTTCATCCCCTCCTCTCTATCTTCATCCCCTCCTCTCTACCTTCATCCCCTCCTCTCTATATTCATCCCCTCCTCTCTACCTTCATCCCCTCCTCTCTACCTTCATCCCCTCCTCTCTACCTTCATCCCCTCCTCTCTACCTTCATCCCCCCCTCTCTACCTTCATCCCATCCTCTCTATCTCCATCCCCTCCTCTCTACCTTCATCCCCTCCTCTCTATCTTCATCCCCTCCTCTCTACCTTCATCCCCTCCTCTCTATCTTCATCCCCTCCTCTCTATCTTCATCCCTCTCCTATCTACCTTCATCCCCTCCTCTCTACCTTCATCCCCTCCTCTCTATCTTCATCCCCTCCTCTCTACCTTCATCCCCTCCTCTCTACCTTCATCCCCTCCTCTCTGCCTTCATCCCCTCCTCTCTACCTTCATCCCCCCTCTCTACCTTCATCCCCTCCCCTCTATCTTCATCCCCCTCCTCTCTACCTTCATCCCCCTCCTCTCTAATTTCATCCCCTCCTCTCTGCCTTCATCCCCTCCTCTCTATCTTCACCCCCTCCTCTCTACCTTCATCCCCTCCTCTCTAATTTCATCCCCTCCTCTCTGCCTTCATCCCCTCCTCTCCATCTTCACCCCCTCCTCTCTATCTTCATCCTCTCCTCTCTATCTTCATCCCCTCCTCCCCATCTTCATCCCCTCCTCTCTAACTTCATCCCCTCCTCTCTAACTTCATCCCCTCCTCTCTAACTTCATCCCCTCCTCTCTATCTTCATCCCCCTCCTCTCCAACTTCATCCCCCTCCTCTCCATCTTCATCCCCCTCCTCTCTAACTTCATCCCCTCCTCTCTACCTTCATCCCCCTCTTCTCTACGTTCATCCCCTCCTCTCTACCTTCATCCTCCTCCTCTCTATCTTCATCCTCTCCTCTCTATCTTCATCCCCCTCCTCTCTATCTTCATCCACTCCTCTCTATCTTCATCCCCTCCTCTCTATTTTCATCCCCTCCGCTCTATCTTCATCCCCTCCTCTCTACCTTCATCCCCTCCTCTCTATCTTCATCCCCCTCCTCTCCACCTTCATCCCCTCCTCTATTTTTTCATCCCCTCCTCTCTATTTTCATCCCCTCCTCTCTACCTTCATCCCCTCCTCTCTAATTTCATCCCCTCCTCTCTGCCTTCATCCCCTCCTCTCCATCTTCACCCCCTCCTCTCTATCTTCATCCTCTCCTCTCTATCTTCATCCCCCCTCCCCATCTTCATCCCCTCCTCTCTAACTTCATCCCCTCCTCTCTAACTTCATCCCCTCCTCTCTAACTTCATCCCCTCCTCTCTATCTTCATCCCCCTCCTCTCCAACTTCATCCCCCCTCCTCTCCATCTTCATCCCCCTCCTCTCTAACTTCATCCCCTCCTCTCTACCTTCATCCCCCTCTTCTCTACGTTCATCCCCTCCTCTCTACCTTCATCCTCCTCCTCTCTATCTTCATCCCCTCCTCTCTATCTTCATCCCCCTCCTCTCTATCTTCATCCACTCCTCTCTATCTTCATCCCCTCCTCTCTATTTTCATCCCCTCCGCTCTATCTTCATCCCCTCCTCTCTACCTTCATCCCCTCCTCTCTATCTTCATCCCCTCCTCTCCACCTTCATCCCCTCTATTTTTTCATCCCCTCCTCTCTATTTTCATCCCCTCCTCTCTACCTTCATCCCCTCCTCTCTATCTTCATCCCCTCCTCTCTACCTTCATCCCCTCCTCTCTATCTTCATCCCCTCCTCTCTACCTTCATCCCCCTCCTCTCTATCTTCATCCCCTCCTCTCTACCTTCATCCCCTCCTATCTACCTTCATTCCCTCCTCTCTACCTTCATCCCCCTCCTCTCTATCTTCATCCCTTCCTCTCACTATCTTCATCCCCTCCTCTCTACCTTCATCCCCTCCTCTCTACCTTCATCCCCTCCTCTCTATTTTCATCCCCTCCTCTCTACCTTCATCCCCTCCTCTCTATCTTCATCCCCTCCTCTCTATCTTCATCCCCCTCCTCTCCAACTTCATCCCCCTCCTCTCCAACTTCATCCCCCTCCTCTCTAACTTCATCCCCTCCTCTCTACCTTCATCCCCTCTTCTCTACGTTCATCCCCTCCTCTCTACCTTCATCCGCCTCCTCTCTATCTTCATCAACTCCTCTCTTTATCTTCATCCCCCTCCTCTCTATATTCATCCACTCCTTCTATCTTCATCCCCTCCTCTCTATTTTCATCCCCTCCGCTCTATCTTCATCCCCTCCTCTCCACCTTCATCCCCTCCTCTATTTTTTCATCCCCTCCTCTCTATTTTCATCCCCTCCTCTCTACCTTCATCCCCTCCTCTCTATCTTCATCCCCTCCTCTCTACCTTCATCCCCTCCTCTCTACCTTCATTCCCTCCTCTCTACCTTCATCCCCCTCCTCTCTATCTTCATCCCTTCCTCTCACTATCTTCATCCCCTCCTCTCTACCTTCATCCCCTCCTCTCTACCTTCATCCCCTCCTCTCTATCTTCACCCCCTCCTCTCTATTTTCATCCCCTCCTCTCTACCTTCATCCCCTCCTCTCTCTCTTCATCCCTCTCCTCTCTACCTTCATCCCCTCCTCTCTACCTTCATCCCCTCCTCTCTATCTTCATCCCCCTCTCTACCTTCATCCCCCTCCTCTCTACCTTCATCCCCTCCTCTCTACCTTCATCCCCTCCTCTCTATCTTCATCCCCTCCTCTCTCTACCTTCATCCCCTCCTCTCTACCTTCATCCCCTCCTCTCTGCCTTCATCCCCTCCTCTCTACCTTCATCCCCCTCTCTACCTTCATCCCCTCCCCTCTATCTTCATCCCCCTCCTCTCTACCTTCATCCCCCTCCTCTCTAATTTCATCCCCTCCTCTCTGCCTTCATCCCCTCTCTCCACCTTCACCCCCTCCTCTCTACCTTCATCCCCTCCTCTCTAATTTCATCCCCTCCTCTCTGCCTTCATCCCCTCCTCTCCATCTTCACCCCCTCCTCTCTATCTTCATCCCCTCCTCTCTATCTTCATCCCCTCCTCCCCATCTTCATCCCCTCCTCTCTAACTTCATCCCCTCCTCTCTAACTTCATCCCCTCCTCTCTAACTTCATCCCCTCCTCTCTATCTTCATCCCCCTCCTCTCCAACTTCATCCCCCTCCTCTCCATCTTCATCCCCCTCCTCTCTAACTTCATCCCCTCCTCTCTACCTTCATCCCCCTCTTCTCTACGTTCATCCCCTCCTCTCTACCTTCATCCTCCTCCTCTCTATCTTCATCCCCTCCTCTCTCTTCATCCCCTCCTCCCCATCTTCATCCCCTCCTCTCTAACTTCATCCCCTCCTCTCTAACTTCATCCCCTCCTCTCTATCTTCATCCCCCTCCTCTCCAACTTCATCCCCTCCTCTCCATCTTCATCCCCCTCCTCTCTAACTTCATCCCCTCCTCTCTACCTTCATCCCCCTCTTCTCTACGTTCATCCCCTCCTCTCTACCTTCATCCTCCTCCTCTCTATCTTCATCCCCTCCTCTCTATCTTCATCCCCCTCCTCTCTATCTTCATCCCCTCCTCTCTATCTTCATCCCCTCCTCTCTATTTTCATCCCCTCCGCTCTATCTTCATCCCCTCCTCTCTACCTTCATCCCCTCCTCTCTATCTTCATCCCCCTCCTCTCCACCTTCATCCCCTCCTCTATTTTTTCATCCCCTCCTCTCTATTTTCATCCCCTCCTCTCTACCTTCATCCCCTCCTCTCTATCTTCATCCCCTCCTCTCTACCTTCATCCCCTCCTCTCTATCTTCATCCCCTCCTCTCTACCTTCATCCCCCTCCTCTCTGTCTTCATCCCCTCCTCTCTACCTTCATCCCCTCCTCTCTACCTTCATTCCCTCCTCTCTACCTTCATCCCCCTCCTCTCTATCTTCATCCCTTCCTCTCACTATCTTCATCCCCTCCTCTCTACCTTCATCCCCTCCTCTCTACCTTCATCCCCTCCTCTCTATTTTCATCCCCTCCTCTCTACCTTCATCCCCTCCTCTCTATTTTCATCCCCTCCTCTCTATCTTCATCCCCCTCCTCTCCAACTTCATCCCCCTCCTCTCCAACTTCATCCCCCCCCTCTCTAACTTCATCCCCTCCTCTCTACCTTCATCCCCCTCTTCTCTACGTTCATCCCCTCCTCTCTACCTTCATCCTCCTCCTCTCTATCTTCATCCCCTCCTCTCTATCTTCATCCCCCTCCTCTCTATCTTCATCCACTCCTCTCTATCTTCATCCCCTCCTCTCTATTTTCATCCCCTCCGCTCTATCTTCATCCCCTCCTCTCTACCTTCATCCCCTCCTCTCTATCTTCATCCCCCTCCTCTCCACCTTCATCCCCTCCTCTATTTTTTCATCCCCTCCTCTCTATTTTCATCCCCTCCTCTCTACCTTCATCCCCTCCTCTCTATCTTCATCCCCTCCTCTCTACCTTCATCCCCTCCTCTCTATCTTCATCCCCTCCTCTCTATCTTCATCCCCCTCCTCTCTATCTTCATCCCCTCCTCTCTACCTTCATCCCCTCCTCTCTACCTTCATTCCCTCCTCTCTACCTTCATCCCCTCCTCTCTATCTTCACCCCCTCCTCTCTATTTTCATCCCCTCCTCTCTACCTTCATCCCCTCCTCTCTACCTTCATCCCCTCCTCTCTATCTTCACCCCCTCCTCTCTATTTTCATCCCCTCCTCTCTACCTTCATCCCCTCCTCTCTCTCTTCATCCCTCTCCTCTCTACCTTCATCCCCTCCTCTCTACCTTCATCCCCTCCTCTCTATCTTCATCCCCCCCTCTCTACCTTCATCCCCCTCCTCTCTACCTTCATCCCCTCCTCTCTACCTTCATCCCCTCCTCTCTATCTTCATCCCCTCCTCTCTACCTTCATCCCCTCCTCTCTACCTTCATCCCCTCCTCTCTGCCTTCATCCCCTCCTCTCTACCTTCATCCCCCTCTCTACTTCATCCCCTCCCCTCTATCTTCATCCCCCTCCTCTCTACCTTCATCCCCCTCCTCTCTAATTTCATCCCCTCCTCTCTGCCTTCATCCCCTCTCTCCACCTTCACCCCCTCCTCTCTACCTTCATCCCCTCCTCTCTAATTTCATCCCCTCCTCTCTGCCTTCATCCCCTCCTCTCCATCTTCACCCCCTCCTCTCTATCTTCATCCCCTCCTCTCTATCTTCATCCCCTCCTCCCCATCTTCATCCCCTCCTCTCTAACTTCATCCCCTCCTCTCTAACTTCATCCCCTCCTCTCTAACTTCATCCCCTCCTCTCTATCTTCATCCCCCTCCTCTCCAACTTCATCCCCCTCCTCTCCATCTTCATCCCCTCCTCTCTAACTTCATCCCCTCCTCTCTACCTTCATCCCCCTCTTCTCTACGTTCATCCCCTCCTCTCTACCTTCATCCTCCTCCTCTCTATCTTCATCCCCTCCTCTCTATCTTCATCCCCCTCCTCTCTATCTTCATCCACTCCTCTCTATCTTCATCCCCTCCTCTCTATTTTCATCCCCTCCTCTCTATCTTCATCCCCTCCTCTCTACCTTCATCCCCTCCTCTCTATCTTCATCCCCCTCCTCTCCACCTTCATCCCCTCCTCTATTTTTTCATCCCCTCCTCTCTATTTTCATCCCCTCCTCTCTACCTTCATCCCCTCCTCTCTATCTTCATCCCCTCCTCTCTACCTTCATCCCCTCCTCTCTATCTTCTTCCCCTCCTCTCTATCTTCATCCCCCTCCTCTCTATCTTCATCCCCTCCTCTCTACCTTCATCCCCTCCTCTCTACCTTCATTCCCTCCTCTCTACCTTCATCCCCCTCCTCTCTACCTTCATCCCTTCCTCTCACTATCTTCATCCCCTCCTCTCTACCTTCATCCCCTCCTCTCTACCTTCATCCCCTCCTCTCTATTTTCATCCCCTCCTCTCTACCTTCATCCCCTCCTCTCTATCTTCATCCCCTCCTCTCTATCTTCATCCCCCTCCTCTCTATCTTCATCCCCTCCTCTCTACCTTCATCCCCTCCTCTCTATCTTCATTCCCTCCTCTCTACCTTCATCCCCCTCCTCTCTATCTTCATCCCTTCCTCTCACTATCTTCATCCCCTCCTCTCTATCTTCATCCCCTCCTCTCTACCTTCATCCCCTCCTCTCTATCTTCACCCCCTCCTCTCTATTTTCATCCCCTCCTCTCTACCTTCATCCCCTCCTCTCTCTCTTCATCCCTCTCCTCTCTACCTTCATCCCCTCCTCTCTACCTTCATCCCCTCCTCTCTATCTTCATCCCCCCTCTCTACCTTCATCCCCCTCCTCTCTACCTTCATCCCCTCCTCTCTACCTTCATCCTCTCCTCTCTAACTTCATCCCCCTCCTCTCTATCTTCATCTCCTCCTCTCTACCTTCATCCCCCTCCTCTCTACTTTCATCCTATCCTCTCTACCTTCATCCCCCTCCTATCTACCTTCACCCCCTCCTCTCTATCTTCCTCCCCTCCTCTCTACCTTCATCCTCTCCTATCTACCTTCATCCCCCTCCTATCTACCTTCATCCCCCTCCTCTCTATCTTCCTCCCCCTCCTCAGTATTGACCTGATCGGCTGAAACCAGGTCCCTGATATACTACAGCTACAGAGTTCAACAGGACTAATATCGTCAGTGTGTCTGTGGATCAGCAATCCTGTTCTATAGATGAGGCTCGATATGTGTCTGTGTCTGTGTCTGTGTCTGTGTCTGTGTCTGTGTGTGTGTGTGTGTGTGTGTGTGTGTGTGTGTGTGTGTGTGTGTGTGTGTGTGTGTGTGTGTGTGTGTGTGTGTGTGTGTGTGTGTGTGTGTGTGTGTGTGTGTGTGTGTGTGTGTGTGTGTGTGTGTGTGTGTGTGTCTGTGTGTGTGTGTGTGTGTGTGTGTGTGTGTGTGTCTGTGTCTGTGTCTGTGTCTGTGTCTGTGTCTGTGTCTGTGTGTCTGTGTGTCTGTGTGTCTGTGTCTGTGTCTGTGTCTGTGTCTGTGTCTGTGTCTGTGTCTGTGTCTGTGTCTGTGTCTGTGTCTGTGTCTGTGTCTGTGTGTGTGTGTGTGTGTGTGTGTGTGTGCGTGCGTGCGTGCGTGCGTGCGTGCGTGCGTGCGTGTGTGTGCGTGCGTGCGTGGCCAGGGACAACAATAACAGTGAGATGTGGGTCAGGGGCTGGTGTTGTTGTTGCCGTTGGCTACGAGGCTGGCTATATTGTTTGTGTGCGGTCAAGCGTGTGTGTTGTTAGAGAGGGACAGAAACACACACTAAGACTAGTATACACACACATGACTAGTCACACACACTAAGACTAGTATACACACACATGACTAGTCACACACACTAAGACTAGTATACACACACTAAGACTAGTATACACACACATGACTAGTCACACACACTAAGACTAGTATACACACACATGACTAGTCACACACACTAAGACTAGTATACACACACTAAGACTAGTATACACACACATGACTAGTCACACACACTAAGACTAGTATACACACACATGACTAGTCACACACACTAAGACTAGTATACACACACATGACTAGTCACACACACTAAGACTAGTATACACACACATGACTAGTCACACACACTAAGACTAGTATACACACACATGACTAGTCACACACACTAAGACTAGTATACACACACATGACTAGTCACACACACTAAGACTAGTATACACACACATGACTAGTCACACACACATGACTAGTATACACACACATGACTAGTCACACACACTAAGACTAGTATACACACACATGACTAGTCACACACACTAAGACTAGTATACACACACATGACTAGTCACACACACTAAGACTAGTATACACACACATGACTAGTCACACACACTAAGACTAGTATACACACACACATGACTAGTCACACACACTAAGACTAGTATACACACACATGACTAGTCACACACACTAAGACTAGTATACACACACATGACTAGTCACACACACTAAGACTAGTATACACACACATGACTAGTCACACACACATGACTAGTATACACACACTAAGACTAGTATACACACACTAAGACTAGTATACACACACATGACTAGTCACACACACTAAGACTAGTATACACACACATGACTAGTCACACACACATGACTAGTATACACACACATGACTAGTCACACACACTAAGACTAGTATACACACACATGACTAGTATACACACACTAAGACTAGTATACACACACATGACTAGTCACACACACTAAGACTAGTATACACACACATGACTAGTCACACACATGACTAGTCACACACACTAAGACTAGTATACACACACATGACTAGTCACACACACTAAGACTAGTATACACACATGACTAGTCACACACACTAAGACTAGTATACACACACATGACTAGTCACACACACTAAGACTAGTATACACACACATGACTAGTCACACACACTAAGACTAGTATACACACACATGACTAGTCACACACACTAAGACTAGTATACACACACATGACTAGTCACACACACTAAGACTAGTATACACACACATGACTAGTCACACACACTAAGACTAGTATACACACACATGACTAGTCACACACACTAAGACTAGTATACACACACATGACTAGTATACACACACATGACTAGTCACACACACTAAGACTAGTATACACACACATGACTAGTCACACACACATGACTAGTCACACACACTAAGACTAGTATACACACACATGACTAGTCACACACACTAAGACTAGTATACACACACATGACTAGTCACACACACTAAGACTAGTAGTATACACACACATGACTAGTCACACACACTAAGACTAGTATACACACACATGACTAGTCACACACACTAAGACTAGTATACACACACATGACTAGTCACACACACTAAGACTAGTATACACACACATGACTAGTCACACACACATGACTAGTATACACACACATGACTAGTCACACACACTAAGACTAGTATACACACACTAAGACTAGTATACACACACATGACTAGTCACACACACTAAGACTAGTATACACACACATGACTAGTCACACACACTAAGACTAGTATACACACACTAAGACTAGTCACACACACTAAGACTAGTATACACACACATGACTAGTCACACACACTAAGACTAGTATACACACACATGACTAGTCACACACACTAAGACTAGTATACACACACATGACTAGTCACACACACTAAGACTAGTATACACACACTAAGACTATTATATACACACACATGACTAGTCACACACACTAAGACTAGTATACACACACATGACTAGTCACACACACTAAGACTAGTATACACACACATGACTAGTCACACACACTAAGACTAGTATACACACACTAAGACTATTATATACACACACATGACTAGTCACACACACTAAGACTAGTATACACACATGACTAGTCACACACACTAAGACTAGTATACACACACATGACTAGTCACACACACTAAGACTAGTATACACACACATGACTAGTCACACACACTAAGACTAGTATACACACACATGACTAGTCACACACACATGACTAGTCACACACACTAAGACTAGTATACACACACATGACTAGTCACACACACTAAGACTAGTATACACACACTAAGACTAGTATATACACACACATGACTAGTCACACACACTAAGACTAGTATACACACACATGACTAGTCACACACACTAAGACTAGTATACACACACTAAGACTAGTATATACACACACATGACTAGTCACACACACTAAGACTAGTATACACACACATGACTAGTCACACACACTAAGACTAGTATACACACACATGACTAGTCACACACACTAAGACTAGTATACACACACATGACTAGTCACACACACTAAGACTAGTATACACACACATGACTAGTCACACACACTAAGACTAGTATACACACACATGACTAGTCACACACACTAAGACTAGTATACACACACATGACTAGTCACACACACATGACTAGTATACACACACATGACTAGTCACACACACTAAGACTAGTATACACACACATGACTAGTCACACACACTAAGACTAGTATACACACACATGACTAGTCACACACACTAAGACTAGTATACACACACATGACTAGTATACACACACTAAGACTAGTATACACACACATGACTAGTCACACACACTAAGACTAGTATACACACACATGACTAGTCACACACATGACTAGTCACACACACTAAGACTAGTATACACACACATGACTAGTCACACACACTAAGACTAGTATACACACATGACTAGTCACACACACTAAGACTAGTATACACACACATGACTAGTCACACACACTAAGACTAGTATACACACACATGACTAGTCACACACACTAAGACTAGTATACACACACATGACTAGTCACACACACTAAGACTAGTATACACACACATGACTAGTCACACACACTAAGACTAGTATACACACACATGACTAGTCACACACACTAAGACTAGTATACACACACATGACTAGTCACACACACTAAGACTAGTATACACACACTAAGACTAGTACACACACACATGACTAGTCACACACACTAAGACTAGTATACACACACATGACTAGTCACACACACATGACTAGTCACACACACTAAGACTAGTATACACACACATGACTAGTCACACACACTAAGACTAGTATACACACACATGACTAGTCACACACACTAAGACTAGTAGTATACACACACATGACTAGTCACACACACTAAGACTAGTATACACACACATGACTAGTCACACACACTAAGACTAGTATACACACACATGACTAGTCACACACACTAAGACTAGTATACACACACATGACTAGTCACACACACATGACTAGTATACACACACATGACTAGTCACACACACTAAGACTAGTATACACACACTAAGACTAGTATACACACACATGACTAGTCACACACACTAAGACTAGTATACACACACATGACTAGTCACACACACTAAGACTAGTATACACACACTAAGACTAGTCACACACACTAAGACTAGTATACACACACATGACTAGTCACACACACTAAGACTAGTATACACACACATGACTAGTCACACACACTAAGACTAGTATACACACACATGACTAGTCACACACACTAAGACTAGTATACACACACTAAGACTATTATATACACACACATGACTAGTCACACACACTAAGACTAGTATACACACACATGACTAGTCACACACACTAAGACTAGTATACACACACATGACTAGTCACACACACTAAGACTAGTATACACACACTAAGACTATTATATACACACACATGACTAGTCACACACACTAAGACTAGTATACACACATGACTAGTCACACACACTAAGACTAGTATACACACACATGACTAGTCACACACACTAAGACTAGTATACACACACATGACTAGTCACACACACTAAGACTAGTATACACACACATGACTAGTCACACACACATGACTAGTCACACACACTAAGACTAGTATACACACACATGACTAGTCACACACACTAAGACTAGTATACACACACTAAGACTAGTATATACACACACATGACTAGTCACACACACTAAGACTAGTATACACACACATGACTAGTCACACACACTAAGACTAGTATACACACACACTAAGACTAGTATATACACACACATGACTAGTCACACACACTAAGACTAGTATACACACACATGACTAGTCACACACACTAAGACTAGTATACACACACATGACTAGTCACACACACTAAGACTAGTATACACACACATGACTAGTCACACACACTAAGACTAGTATACACACACATGACTAGTCACACACACTAAGACTAGTATACACACACATGACTAGTCACACACACTAAGACTAGTATACACACACATGACTAGTCACACACACATGACTAGTATACACACACATGACTAGTCACACACACTAAGACTAGTATACACACACATGACTAGTCACACACACTAAGACTAGTATACACACACATGACTAGTCACACACACTAAGACTAGTATACACACACACATGACTAGTCACACACACATGACTAGTCACACACACTAAGACTAGTACACACACACATGACTAGTCACACACACTAAGACTAGTATACACACACATGACTAGTCACACACACTAAGACTAGTATACACACACATGACTAGTCACACACACTAAGACTAGTATACACACACATGACTAGTCACACACACTAAGACTAGTATACACACACATGACTAGTCACAAACACTAAGACTAGTATACACACACATGACTAGTCACACACACTAAGACTAGTATACACACGCACATGACTAGTCACACACACTAAGACTAGTATACACACACATGACTAGTCACACACACTAAGACTAGTATACACACACATGACTAGTCACACACACTAAGACTAGTATACACACACATGACTAGTCACACACACTAAGACTAGTATACACACACATGACTAGTCACACACACTAAGACTAGTATACAAACATGACTAGTCACACACACATGACTAGTCACACACACATGACTAGTCACACACACATGACTAGTCACACACACTAAGACTAGTATACACACACATGACTAGTCACACACACTAAGACTAGTATACACACACATGACTAGTCACACACACTAAGACTAGTATACACACACATGACTAGTCACACACACTAAGACTAGTATACACACACACATGACTAGTCACACACACTAAGACTAGTATACACACACATGACTAGTCACACACACTAAGACTAGTATACACACACATGACTAGTCACACACACATGACTAGTCACACACACATGACTAGTCACACACACTAAGACTAGTATACACACACATGACTAGTCACACACACTAAGACTAGTATACACACACATGACTAGTCACACACACTAAGACTAGTATACACACACATGACTAGTCACACACACTAAGACTAGTATACACACACACATGACTAGTCACACACACTAAGACTAGTATACACACACACACGACTAGTCACACACACTAAGACTAGTATACACACATGACTAGTCACACACACTAAGACTAGTATACACACACATGACTAGTCACACACACTAAGACTAGTATACACACACATGACTAGTCACACACACTAAGACTAGTATACACACACATGACTAGTCACACATACTAAGACTAGTATACACACATGACTAGTCACACACACTAAGACTAGTATACACACACATGACTAGTCACACACACATGACTAGTCACACACATGCAAGGGTAGCATAACGTTCTTTGCTTCACAGAAACATGGCTCACTGGAGACACGCTATCGGAGTTGGTGCAGCCAGCTGGTTTCTTCACGCGTCGCGCCGACAGAAACAACAGAAACAAGCATCTCTCTGGTAAGAAGAAGAGCGGGGGTGTTATGCCTCGTGATTAACGAGACATGGTGTGATCATAACAACACACAGGAACTCAAGTCCTTCTGTTCACCTGATTTAGAATTCCTCACAATCAAATGGCGACCGCATTATCTACCAAGAGAATTCTCTTCGATTATAATCACAGCCGTATATATTACCCCTCGAGCAGACACAACGATGGCCCGGAACAAACTTTATTTGACTCTTTGTAAACTGGAATCCACATATCCTGAGGCTGCATTCATTGAAGCTGGGGATTTTAACAAGGCTAATCTGAAAACAAGACTCCCTAAATTCTATCAGCATATTGATTGTGCTACCAGGGCTGGTAAAACCCTGGATCATTGTTATTCTAACTTCCGCAACGCATATAAGGCCCTCCCCCGCCCTCCATTCGGGAAAAGCTGACCACGACTCCATTTTGTTGCTTCCAGCCTACAGACAGGCTTGATTACCAACAGCGACAAGACGGCCTACAGGGAGGAGGTGAGGGCTCTCAGAGTGTGGTGTCAGGGAAAAAACAACAATAACCTCACACTCAACATCAACAAAACTAAGGAGATGATTGTGGACGTCAGGGAACAGTAGAGGGAGCAGCCCCCCCCCCTATCCACATCGACAGGACAGTAGTGGAGAGGGTAGTAAAGTTTTAAGTTCCTCGGCGTACACATCACAGACAAACTGAATTGGTCCACTCACACAGACAGCGTGGTGAAGAAGGTGCAGCAGCGCCTCTTCAACCTCAGGAGGCTGAAGAAATTCGGCTTGTCACCAAAAGCACTCACAAACTTCTACAGATGCACAATCGAGAGCATCCTGGCGGGCTGCATCACCGCCTGGTACGGCAACTGCTCCGCCCACAACCGTAAGGCTCTCCAGAGGGTAGTGAGGTCTGCACAACGCATCACCGGGGGCAAACTACCTGCCCTCCAGGACACCTACGCCACCCGATGTTACAGGAAGGCCATAAAGATCATCAAGGACATCAACCACCTGAACCACTGCCTGTTCACCCCGCTATCATCCAGAAGGCGAGGTCAGTACAGGTGCATCAAAGCTGGGACCGAGAGACTGAAAAACAGCTTCTATCTCAAGGCCATCAGACTGTTAAACAGCTTCTATCTCAAGGCCATCAGACTGTTAAACAGCTTCTATCTCAAGGCCATCAGACTGTTAAACAGCTTCTATCTCAAGGCCATCAGACTGTTAAACAGCTTCTATCTCAAGGCCATCAGACTGTTAAACAGCTTCTGTCTCAAGGCCATCAGACTGTTAAACAGCTTCTATCTCAAGGCCATCAGACTGTTAAACAGCTTCTGTCTCAAGGCCATCAGACTGTTAAACAGCTTCTGTCTCAAGGCCATCTCAGGCTGCCAACATTGAGACCCGATCACATTAGAATTAAGATGTACACACCCAACCTTACACACACCCACCCACCCACTCACACACACACACACCCACCCACTCACACACACACACCCACCCACTCACACACACACACACCCAACCTTACATACACCCACCCACCCACTCACACACACACACACACACACACACCCACCCACTCACACACACACACCCACCCACCCACCCACTCACACACACACACCCAACCTTACACACACCTACCCACCCACTCACTCACACACACACCCACTCACACACACACACCCAACCTTACACACACCTACCCACCCACTCACTCACACACACTCACACACACACACACACACACACACAGCCCACACACACAGAAAAGACAGACCAGGGCTGCCAAGGTAATGAAGGGAATAAAAACAACAAAAAATGGCTGAAGATTTGATATGAGGAAAATTTTGTGGATATATAATAACTCTCTCCTCCTTCTTCCCGCTGTGTCTGTCTGTCGCTGTGTCTGTCTGTCGCTGTGTCTGTCGCTGTGTCTGTCTGTCGCTGTGTCTGTCTGTCGCTGTGTCTGTCGCTGTGTCTGTCTGTCGCTGTGTCTGTCTGTCGCTGTGTCTGTCTGTCGCTGTGTCTGTCTGTCACTGTGTCTGTCGCTGTGTCTGTCTGTCGCTGTGTCTGTCGCTGTGTCTGTCTGTCGCTGTGTCTGTCTGTCGCTGTGTCTGTCTGTCGCTGTGTCTGTCTGTCACTGTGTCTGTCTGTCGCTGTGTCTGTCTGTCGCTGTGTCTGTCTGTCGCTGTGTCTGTCTGCCGCTGTGTCTGTCTGTCGCTGTGTCTGTCTGTCGCTGTGTCTGTCTGTCGCTGTGTCTGTCTGTCGCTGTGTCTGTCTGTCGCTGTGTCTGTCTGTATGTCTGTCTGTCTCTCACTATCTTTCTCCATCTCCCTTTCTCTCTCCGTCCCATAGACAGACCACAGGTCCTGAAAGGTAATACACATTAACATAGACAGACCACAGGTCCTGAAAGGTAATACACATTAACATAGACAGACCACAGGTCCTGAAAGGTAATACACATTAACATAGACAGACCACAGGTCCTGAAAGGTAATACACATTAACATAGACAGAACACAGGTCCTGAAAGGTAATACACATTAACATAGACAGACCACAGGTCCTGAAAGGTAATACACATTAATATAGACAGACCACAGGTCCTGAAAGGTAATACACATTAACATAGACAGACCACAGGTCCTGAAAGGTAATATACATTAACATAGACAGACCACAGGTCCTGAAAGGTAATACACATTAACATAGACAGACCACAGGTCCTGAAAGGTAATACACATTAACATAGACAGACCACAGGTCCTGAAAGGTAATACACATTAACATAGACAGACCACAGGTCCTGAAAGGTAATACACATTAACATAGACAGAACACAGGTCCTGAAAGGTAATACACATTAACGTAGACAGAACACAGGTCCTGAAAGGTAATACACATTAACATAGACAGACCACAGGTCCTGAAAGGTAATACACATTAACATAGACAGACCACTTTTCAGGTGCATTAACATATAAATAACATCACACACTATTACCGAACACAGACAGAGCACATTCTCTCTTCTGGTCCTGATGAAAAAGCTTTTAGCCTCAGACCCGCCTATTGTTATTATAGTTATGGATGTGTGATTATTCTCGATGATGCCAGTGTTATGACTGGGTGTTTTAATGTCTGTGAGACTCACTGTCTGTCTGTCAATATGAGAGAGAGAGAGAGAGAGAGAGAGAGAGAGAGAGAGAGAGAGAGAGAGAGAGAGAGAGAGAGAGAGAGAGAGAGAGAGAGAGAGAGAGAGAGAGAGAGACAGAGAGAGAGAGAGAGAGAGAGAGAGAGAGAGAGAGAGAGAGAGAGAGAGAGAGAGAGAGAGAGAGAGAGACAGAGAGAGAGAGAGGGAGAGAGAGACAGAGAGAGAGAGAGAGAGAGAGAGAGAGAGAGAGAGAGAGAGAGAGAGAGAGAAAGAGAGACAGAGAGAGAGAGAGAGAGAGAGAGAGAGAGAGAGAGAGAGAGAGAGAGAGAGAGAGAGAGAAAGAGAGAGAGAGGGAGAGAGAGAGAGAGAGAGAGAGGAGAGAGAGAGAGAGAGAGAGAGAGAGAGAGAGAGAGAGAGAGAGAGAGAGAGAGAGAGAGAGAGGGAGAGAGAGGGAGAGAGAGAGAGAGGCAAGAATGGCATTCTATGCCATCAAAAGGAACGTAAATTTCAACATACCGATTAGGATTTGGCTAAAAATACTTGAATCAGTCATATAGCCCATTGCCCTTTATGGTTGTGAGGTCTGGGGTCCGCTCACCAACCAAGACTTCACTAAATGCTACAAACACCAAATTGAGACTCTGCACGCAGAATTATGCAAAAATATCCTCCGTGTACAACGTAAAACACCAAATAATGAATACAGAGCAGAATTAGGCCAATACCTGCTAATTATCAAAATCCAGAAAAGAGCCGTTAAATTCTACAACCACCTAAAAGGAAGCGATTCCCAAACCTTCCAAAACAAAGCCATCACCTACAGAGAGATGAACCTGGAGAAGAGTCCCCTAAGCAAGCTGGTCCTGGTGCTCTGTTCACAAACACAAACACACCCTACAGAGCCCCAGGACAGCAGCACAATTAGACCCAACCAAATCATGAGAAAACAAAAAGATAATTACTTGACACATTGGAAAGAATTAACAAAAAAACAGAGCAAACTAGAATGCTATTTGGCCCTACACAGAGAGTACACAGCGGCAGAATACCTGACCACTGTGACTGACCCAAAATTAAGGAAAGCTTTGACTATGTACAGACTCAGTGAGCATAGCCTTGCTATTGAGAAAGGCCGCCGTAGGCAGACATGGCTCTCAAGAGAAGACAGGCTATGTGCTCACTGCCCACAAAATGAGGTGGAAACTGAGCTGCACTTCCTAACCTCCTGCCCAATGTATGACCATATTAGAGAGACATATTTCCCCCAGATCACACAGATCCACAAAGAATTCGAAAACAAATCCAATTTTGATAAACTCCCATATGTACTGGGTGAAATACCACAGTGTGCATCACAGCAGCAAGATTTGTGACCTGTTGCCACGAGAAAAGGGCAACCAGTGAAGAACAAACACCATTGTAAATACAACCCATATTTATGTTTATTTATGCTTTTTTGAACTTTAACCATTTGTACATCGTTATTGTTTTGAAACTTCTGTATGTGTAATGTTTACTGTTCATTTTTAGTGTTTATTTCACTTTTGCATAATATCTACCTCACTTGCTCTGGCAATGTTAACACGTTTTCCATGTGAATAAAGCCCCTTCAATTGAAATTGAAATTGACAGAGAGAGAGAGAGAGAGAGAGAGAGAGAGAGAGAGAGAGAGAGAGAGAGAGAGAGAGAGAGAGAGAGAGAGAGAGAGAGAGAGAGGGGACAGAGAGAGAGAGAGAGAGAGAGAGAGAGAGAGAGAGAGGGGGGGACAGAGAGAGAGAGAGAGAGAGAGAGGGGGGGGACAGAGAGAGAGAGAGAGAGAGAGAGAGAGAGAGAGAGAGGGGGGACAGAGAGAGAGAGAGAGAGAGAGAGAGAGAGAGAGAGAGAGAGAGAGAGAGGGGGGGGGGGAGAGAGAGAGAGAGAGAGGGGGGGACAGAGAGAGAGAGAGAGAGAGAGAGAGAGAGAGGGGGGGACAGAGAGAGAGAGAGAGAGAGAGAGAGAGAGAGAGGGGGGGGGGACAGAGAGAGAGAGAGAGAGGGGGGGGGACAGAGAGAGAGAGAGAGAGAGAGGGGGGGACAGAGAGAGAGAGAGAGAGAGAGAGAGGGGGGGACAGAGAGAGAGAGAGAGGGGGGGGGACAGAGAGAGAGAGAGAGAGAGAGAGAGAGGGGGGGGAGAGAGAGAGAGAGAGAGACGCTGAATAGGGATTTGTACATTATGAGTAAGACACTGCATCTCAGTGCTGGAGGTGTCACTACAGACCCTGGTTTGATTCCAGGCTGTATCACAGCGGTCTAAGACACTGCATCTCAGTGCTAGAGGCGTCACTACAGACCCTGGTTTGATTCCAGGCTGTATCACAGCGGTCTAAGACACTGCATCTCAGTGCAAGAGGCGTCACTACAGACAATCGGACCAGCGTCGTCTGGGTTTGGCCGGGGGAGGCCGTCATTGTAAATGAGAATTTGTTCTTAACTGGCTTGCCTAGTTAAATAAAGGTTACATTAAAAACAAATATAATCATTTAGAGAAATATAGACTTATGACGTTTGAAATGTCTTTATTCTTGTGGAACTTCTGTCAGTGTAATGTTTACTGTTAATTTTTATTGTTTATTTCACTTTTGTTTATTATCTACTTCATCTGCTTTGGTTAACACATGTTTCCCATGTCAATAAAGCCCACACACTGACTCACACACACTGACTCACACACACACTGACACACACACACTGACTCACACACACGCATGTTGTCTGAGTCAGTACAAGCCTTATTCAACATCGACCCCCTGTGGATTAACAATGAACTAGAACTATCAATTAACTAGAACTATCAATTAAATACAACTATCAATTAACTAGAACTATCAATGAACTAGAACTATCAATTAACTAGAACTATCAATGAACTAGAACTATCAATTAACTAGAACTATCAATTAAATAGAACTATCAATTAACTAGAACTATCAATTAAATACAACTATCAATTAACTAGAACTATCAATTAACTAGAACTATCAATTAAATACAACTATCAATTAACTAGAACTATCAATTAACTAGAACTATCAATGAACTAGAACTATCAATTAACTAGAACTATCAATGAACTAGAACTATCAATGAACTAGAACTATCAATGAACTAGAACTATTAATTAACTAGAACTATTAATTAACTAGAACTATCAATTAACTAGAACTATCAATTAAATAGAACTATCAATTAACTAGAACTATCAATTAAATAGAACTATCAATTAAATAGAACTATCAATGAACTAGAACTATCAATTAACTAGAACTATCAATTAACTAGAACTATCAATTAACTAGAACTATCAATTAATTAGAACTATCAATGAACTAGAACTATCAATGAACTAGAACTATCAATGAACTAGAACTATCAATGAACTAGAACTATCAATGAACTAGAACTATCAATGAACTAGAACTATCAATTAAATAGAACTATCAATGAACTAGAACTATCAATTAAATAGAACTATCAATTAACTAGAACTATCAATTAAATAGAACTATCAATTAACTATAACTATCAATTAACTAGAACTATCAATTAAATAGAACTATCAATGAACTAGAACTATCAATTAACTAGAACTATCAATTAACTAGAACTATCAATGAACTAGAACTATCAATTAATTAGAACTATCAATTAATTAGAACTATCAATGAACTAGAACTATCAATGAACTAGAACTATCAATTAACTAGAACTATCAATGAACTAGAACTATCAATTAATTAGAACTATCAATGAACTAGAACTATCAATTAAATAGAACTATCAATTAAATAGAACTATCAATGAACTAGAACTATCAATTAACTAGAACTATCAATTAAATAGAACTATCAATTAACTAGAACTATCAATTAATTAGAACTATCAATGAACTAGAACTATCAATTAAATAGAACTATCAATGAACTAGAACTATCAATTAAATATAACTATCAATTAACTAGAACTATCAATTAACTAGAACTATCAATTAAATAGAACTATCAATTAACTAGAACTATCAATTAATTAGAACTATCAATGAACTAGAACTATCAATTAAATAGAACTATCAATTAACTAGAACTATTAATGAACTAGAACCATCAATTAACTAGAACTATCAATTAAATATAACTATCAATTAACTAGAACTATCAATTAAATAGAACTATCAATTAACTAGAACTATCAATGAACTAGAACCATCAATTAACTAGAACTATCAATTAAATAGAACTATCAATTAACTAGAACTATCAATGAACTAGAACCATCAATTAACTAGAACTATCAATTAAATATAACTATCAATTAACTAGAACTATCAATTAAATAGAACTATCAATTAACTAGAACTATAACTATCAATTAACTAGAACTATCAATTAACTAGAACTATCAATTAACTAGAACTATCAATTAAATAGAACTATCAATTAACTAGAACTATCAATTAATTAGAACTATCAATGAACTAGAACTATCAATTAAATAGAACTATCAATTAACTAGAACTATTAATGAACTAGAACTATCAATTAACTAGAACTATCAATTAAATTGAACTATCAATTAACTAGAACTATCAATTAATTAGAACTATCAATTAACTAGAACTATCAATTAAATAGAACTATCAATTAAATAGAACTATCAATTAACTAGAACTATCAATTAACTAGAACTATCAATGAACTACAACTATCAATTAAATAGAACTATCAATTAAATAGAACTATCAATTAACTAGAACTATCAATTAAATAGAACTATCAATTAAATAGAAGATCATGTCCAGTTTAAACCAGCAGGTGGTGCTGTTACTCTGCCTATCTATCTTTGTTCCAGCCCTGCTCTGAGACATGTTACTCTGCCTATCTATCTGTCAGCAGGGCTTTGTTCCAGCCCTGCTCTGAGACATGTTACTCTGCCTATCTATCTTTGTTCCAGCCCTGCTCTGAGACATGTTACTCTGCCTATCTATCTTTGTTCCAGCCCTGCTCTGAGACATGTTACTCTGCCTATCTATCTTTGTTCCAGCCCTGCTCTGAGACATGTTACTCTGCCTATCTATCTGTCAGCAGGGCTTCGTTCCAGCCCTGCTCTGAGACATGTTACTCTGCCTATCTATCTGTCAGCAGGGCTTTGTTCCAGCCCTGCTCTGAGACATGTTACTCTGCCTATCTATCTTTGTTCCAGCCCTGCTCTGAGACATGTTACTCTGCCTATCTATCTGTCAGCAGGGCTTTGTCCCAGCCCTGCTCTGAGACATGTTACTCTGCCTATCTATCTGTTGTCCCGGGTCAGCAGGGCTTTGTTCCAGCCCTGCTCTGAGACATCAATCAATCACATTGATTTATAAAGCCCTTCTTACATCAGCTGATTTATCAAAGTGCTGTACAGAAACCCAGCCTAAAAAACCCCAAACTGCAAGCAATGCAGGTGTAGAAGCACGGTGGCTAGGAAAAACTCCCTAGAAAGGCCAAAACCTAGGAAGAAACCTAGAGAGGAACCAGGCTATGTGTGGTGGCCAGTCCTCTTCTGGCTGTGCCGGATGGAGATTTTAACAGAACATGGGCAAGATGTTGAAATGTTCATAGATGACCAGCAGGGTCAAATAATAATAATGGTTGTCGAGGGTGCAACAGGTCAGCACCTCAGGAGTAAATGTCAGTCAGCTTTTAATAGCAAGATCATTCAGAGTATCTCTACCGCTCCTGCTGTCTCCAGAGGGTTGAAAACAGCAGGTTTACCACTCGTGTTCAAGCTCTGCTCTAAGACATGGAAGGAGAGACAACTAGCCAGCCACAACAAGTCTTCTAGAAGGGGATGGAGTTTGTCACCTGGACACTGTTCCCAAGTCAGCTTCTACCCTATTAGTCTCTACTGTATATGTAGTTTGTCTCCTGGACACTGTTCCCAAGTCAGCTTCTACTCTATTATTCTCTACTGTATATGTAGTTTGTCTCCTGGACACTGATCCCAAGTCAGCTTCTACCCTATTATTCTCTACTGTATATGTAGTTTGTCTCCTGGACACTGATCCCAAGTCAGCTTCTACTCTATTATTCTCTACTGTATATGTAGTTTGTCTCCTGGAAACTGGTCCCAAGTCAGCTTCTACCCTATTATTCTCTACTGTATATGTAGTTTGTCTCCTGGACACTGTTCCCAAGTCAGCTTCTACCCTATTATTCTCTACTGTATATGTAGTTTGTCTCCTGGACACTGATCCCAAGTCAGCTTCTACTCTATTATTCTCTACTGTATATGTAGTTTGTCTCCTGGACACTGATCCCAAGTCAGCTTCTACTCTATTATTCTCTACTGTATATGTAGTTTGTCTCCTGGAAACTGGTCCCAAGTCAGCTTCTACTCTATTATTCTCTACTCTATATGTAGTTTGTCTCCTGGAAACTGGTCCCAAGTCAGCTTCTACCGTATTATTCTCTACTGTATATGTAGTTTGTCTCCTGGAAACTGATCCCAAGTCAGCTTATTCTCTACTGTATTATATTTGTCTTGATTTCAATTAATACATTGAGCTCTACACCCCAGTGTTCTTTCTTTGACTCCAATTAGAGCATTGAGCCCTACATGCCAGTGTTCTTTCTTTGACTCCAATTAGAGCATTGAGCCCTACATGCCAGTGTTCTTTCTTTGACTCCAATTAGAGCATTGAGCCCTACATGCCAGTGTTCTTTCTTTGACTCCAATTAGAGCATTGAGCCCTACATGCCAGTGTTCTTTCTTTGATTTCAATTTAGAGCATTGCCAGTGTTCTTTCTTTGATTTCAATTAAAGCATTGAGCCCTACATGCCAGTGTTCTTTCTTTGATTTCAATTAAACATTGAGCCCTACATGCCAGTGTTCTTTCTTTGACTCCAATTAGAGCATTGAGCCCTACATCCCAGTGTTCTTTCTTTGACTCCAATTAGAGCATTGAGCCCTACATGCCAGTGTTCTTTCTTTGACTCCAATTAGAGCATTGAGCCCTACCTACATGCCAGTGTTCTTTCTTTGTCTCCAATTAGAGCATTGAGCCCTACATGCCAGTGTTCTTTCTTTGTCTCCAATTAGAGCATTGAGCCCTACATGCCAGTGTTCTTTCTTTGTCTCCAATTAGAGCATTGAGCCCTACATGCCAGTGTTCTTTCTTTGATTTCAATTAATACATTGAGCCCTACATGCCAGTGTTCTTTCTTTGTCTCCAATTAGAGCATTGAGCCCTACATGCCAGTGTTCTTTCTTTGTCTCCAATTAAAGCATTGAGCCCTACATGCCAGTGTTCTTTCTTTGATTTCAATTAAAGCATTGAGCCCTACATCCCAGTGTTCTTTCTCGACGCCTCCCGTAGTGATAGAGTGGTGTTGAGTCGCCCCCTATCTGCCGTCCAGAGTAGTGCTGCAGCAGTCTTAGACCAGACCAAGACAGTATGTGGAACAGCCCACTACAACTACAGCCCAACTCCGTGTGGGCCACGACGAGGCCAAATGCATTTATATAGCTTCCAAAATAAATAAAAACAATTCAGCGGTGAGTGCCAATATGGAGGCTCAGTGGCTTCAAAACAGCACCCCCTGTTAGTCACCTAGTGTATATATAAATCACTGGGCCAGACTCTCGCTCCCACTTCTGCCTTTTTGTCCGTGTTCTCAAGTTCAGAAATCCCCTGGGAATCCTCCTAATCTACATCGAGGCAACATTTGCTTTTATTTTACTGAAGTTTGTTTGTTAGGCTAAACTTTAGTCGAGATACGCGGACGGTGAAATCGTTTTATACTGAGTTGAACGCTTGTTGGGCGACTTTAGTCTCGGTGGTGGTTGTGTTGTTTTTCCCCCCTTTTGTCCATTTCGCTGGTTCTTTATTTGAGAAGAGAACAACACATCCAACTCTAAACCAAAATGGACACGGGAGTATCTCCAGCTCGCGCAACTCTGCGGGTCGGCGCATAACGGATACATAAACAGGATCTATTTTAATGGACGAGAAAATCTTCTTTTTTTTCATTTTGATAATCCTAACCACTTAAACTTTTAGGCTGATATAAATGTATTAAAGCGGAGTGGAGTGGATTATCTCGTATCATGTCAAGGATTTTGATATCGAAATAGCCTAATTTCTCACTTTTTTCCTCGGAGTGGAATGATACAATCTGGGGGTTCATATCAGTTGGATAACCCTACTACTACTAACATGGTATAATCGAACCGTAGCCTATTGAATGGGAGTGTCGACTGGACTCTTCTCGTATTATGAAACGGTTCTGCTGAAGTTTGGTGGGTTGGTTGGTTAAACACGGACCATGTCGGGAGTTGTGCGGAGCCTGAGCCGCTGCCTGCTGCCGGCCGAGGCCACCCGAGAGGCGGGCGGCAGCAAGGACAGGATCCGGGAAAGGGACGCGGTGCAGGAGCGAGAGGCTCGGCGGAGGAGCCGGGAGATTGATGCCATGCTTGCACGAGAGAGGCGTGCTGTGAGGCGGCTCGTGAAGATCCTTCTCCTCGGTGCTGGAGAGAGCGGCAAATCGACCTTCCTCAAACAGATGAGGATTATTAATGGGAAAGAGTTCGACAAGAAAGCTCTACTCGACTTCCGGGACACAATCTTTGAGAATATCATAAAGGTAGCCAAAAATAAATACTTTTAGATAAGAGTTGTGACTCATGCAGTGAACAGGCCTATGTTATTGTAGCATGGCATTTCTCCATGAGAAAACAACGTTATTCAATCAATTCCCCGCGCACTGTATTGACGCGCATTAGGCAGAGGCCCATCCTAGTTAGTTCAATTCAAAAGCTCAAGTTCTGAGTGTTGATCTCATTGACACTGGATATTAGGTCCAAGTCAGCTTATTCTCTACTGTATATGTAGTTTGTCTCCTGGACACTGATCCCAAGTCAGCTTCTACCCTATTATTCTCTACTGTATATGTAGTTTGTCTCCTGGACACTGATCCCAAGTCAGCTTCTACCCTATTATTCTCTACTGTATATGTAGTTTGTCTCCTGGAAACTGATCCCAAGTCAGCTTCTACCCTATTATTCTCTACTGTATATGTAGTTTGTCTCCTGGACACTGATCCCAAGTCAGCTTCTACCCTATTATTCTCTACTGTATATGTAGTTTGTCTCCTGGACACTGATCCCAAGTCAGCTTCTACCCTATTATTCTCTACTGTATATGTAGTTTGTCTCCTGGAAACTGATCCCAAGTCAGCTTCTACCCTATTATTCTCTACTGTATATGTAGTTTGTCTCCTGGAAACTGATCCCAAGTCAGCTTCTACCCTATTATTCTCTACTGTATATGTAGTTTGTCTCCTGGACACTAATCCCAAGTCAGCTTCTACCCTATTATTCTCTACTGTATATGTAGTTTGTCTCCTGGACACTGATCCCAAGTCAGCTTCTACCCTATTATTCTCTACTGTATATGTAGTTTGTCTCCTGGACACTGATCCCAAGTCAGCTTCTACCCTATTATTCTCTACTGTATATGTAGTTTGTCTCCTGGAAACTGATCCCAAGTCAGCTTCTACCCTATTATTCTCTACTGTATATGTAGTTTGTCTCCTGGAAACTGATCCCAAGTCAGCCTCTACCCTATTATTCTCTACTGTATATGTAGTTTGTCTCCTGGAAACTGATCCCAAGTCAGCTTCTACCCTATTATTCTCTACTGTATATGTAGTTTGTCTCCTGGACACTGATCCCAAGTCAGCTACTACCCTATTATTCTCTACTGTATATGTAGTTTGTCTCCTGGAAACTGATCCCAAGTCAGCTCCTACCCTATTATTCTCTACTGTATATGTAGTTTGTCTCCTGGACACTGATCCCAAGTCAGCTTCTACCCTATTATTCTCTACTGTATATGTAGTTTGTCTCCTGGACACTGATCCCAAGTCAGCTTCTACCCTATTATTCTCTACTGTATATGTAGTTTGTCTCCTGGACACTGATCCCAAGTCAGCTTCTACCCTATTATTCTCTACTGTATATGTAGTTTGTCTCCTGGAAACTGATCCCAAGTCAGCTTCTACCCTATTATTCTCTACTGTATATGTAGTTTGTCTCCTGGAAACTGATCCCAAGTCAGCCTCTACTCTCATTGACAAAACATTGGATATTAGGTCCGTTTGTGCATTTCCCTCTCTATACAATGGGTAGGACTGGGGCAGGGAAAACTGGTCCTAGATCAGTGGTATCAGACGTTCACACTATGTAAAACTGGTCCTAGGCCAGTGGTGTCAGACGTTCACACTATGTAAAACTGGTCCTAGGCCAGTGGTGTCAGACGTACACACTATGTAAAACTGGTCCTAGGCCAGTGGTGGCAGACGTTCACACTATATAAAACTGGTCCTAGGCCAGTGGTGGCAGACGTTCACACTATGTAAAACTGGTCCTAGGCCAGTGGTGGCAGACGTTCACACTATGTAAAACTGGTCCTAGGCCAGTGGTGGCAGACGTTCACACTATATAAAACTGGTTCTAGGCCAGTGGTGGCAGACGTTCACACTATGTAAAACTGGTCCTAGGCCAGTGGTGGCAGACTTTCACACTATGTAAAACTGGTCCTAGGCCAGTGGTGGCAGACGTTCACACTATATAAAACTGGTCCTAGGCCAGTGGTGGCAGACGTTCACACTATGTAAAACTGGTCCTAGGCCAGTGGTGGCAGACGTTCACACTATGTAAAACTGGTCCTAGGCCAGTGGTGGCAGACGTTCACACTATGTAAAACTGGTCCTAGGCCAGTGGTGGCAGACGTTCACACTATGTAAAACTGGTCCTAGGCCAGTGGTGGAAGACGTTCACACTATGTAAAACTGGTCCTAGGCCAGTGGTGTCAGACGTACACACTATGTAAAACTGGTTCTAAGTAAAACTGGTTCTAAGTAAAACTGGTTCTAGATCAGTGGTGTCAGACATACACACAAAGTAAAACTGGTTCTAGATCAGCGGTATCAGACGTACACACTAAGTAAAACTGGTTCTAAGTAAAACTGGTTCTAGATCAGCGGTGTCAGACATACACACTAAGTAAAACTGGTTCTAGATCAGCGGTTAGGTTTGTATCTAACAGATCAGTGGTCCCATGCAGACCAGACATACACATTGTACCGAACTAAAACACATGAACTATGACGCAGTGTGACTCACGTCTGGCTCTCGTGTCGCGTTCACACGCTGGTCAGAACTCGGGATTTATCGACTTTCTAAGCAAGTCTGAAATGTCAAGAGTTTCCGAGTTCTGACCAGCGTGTGAACGCGGCATCAGCCGGCAGACTTAGATGTGTATGTGCGCCCGAACACGCATGAGTGAGTGTGTGTGTGTCACTGCAGTGAGGAAGTGACTACTAGTTTCTCTCTCTCTCTTTCTCTGATACACACACATACACACACACACACACACACACACACACACACACACACACACACACACACACACACACACACACACACACACACACACACACACACACACACACACACACACACACACACGCACACACAGACGCACGCACGCACGCACGCACGCACGCATTGCTCGCGCACACACACACACACACACACACACACACACACACACACACACACACACACACACACACACACACACACACACACACACACACACACACACACACACACACACACACACACACACACACACACACACACACACACACACACACACACACACACACAGAGATAGATAGATAGAAAAGTTTCCAATTGTCATACTTTGTGTTTGAATTGTTTATGTACAGAGAGCCACTCCAACCCTCAGACATCAGTTACACATGAAGCATGTGATGTGTAGTGAATCTGCCAGATCAGAGGCAAGAAGGGATGACCAGGGATGTTCTCTGTGTAGTGAATCTGCCAGATCAGAGGCAGTAAGGATGACCAGGGATGTTCTCTGTTTAGTGAGTCCTCCAGATCAGAGGCAGTAGAGATGACCAGGGATGTTCTCTGTTTAGTGAGTCCTCCAGATCAGAGGCAGTAGATGACCAGGGATGTTCTCTGTTTAATGAGTCCTCCAGATCAGAGGCAGTAGGGATGACCAGGGATGTTCTCTGTTTAGTGAGTCCTCCAGATCAGAGGCAGTAGGGATGACCAGGGATGTTCTCTGTTTAGTGAGTCCTCCAGATCAGAGGCAGTAGGGATGACCAGGGATGTTCTCTGTTAAGTGAGTCCTCCAGATCAGAGGCAGTAGATGACCAGGGATGTTCTCTGTTTAATGAGTCCTCCAGATCAGAGGCAGTAAGGATGACCAGGGATGTTCTCTGTTTAGTGAGTCCTCCAGATCAGAGGCAGTAGGGATGACCAGGGATTGTTCTCTGTTTAGTGAGTCCTCCAGATCAGAGGCAGTAGGGATGACCAGGGCTGTTCTCTGTGCAGTGAGTCCTCCAGATCAGAGGCAGTAGGGATGACCAGGGATGTTCTCTGTTAAGTGAGTCCTCCAGATCAGAGGCAGTAGGGATGACCAGGGCTGTTCTCTGTTTAGTGAGTCCTCCAGATCAGAGGCAGTAGGGATGACCAGGGCTGTTCTCTGTTAAGTGAGTCCTCCAGATCAGAGGCAGTAGGGATGACCAGGGCTGTTCTCTGTTTAGTGAGTCCTCCAGATCAGAGGCAGTAGGGATGACCAGGGATGTTCTCTGTTTAGTGAGTCCTCCAGATCAGAGGCAGTAGGGATGACCAGGGCTGTTCTCTGTTTAGTGAGTCCTCCAGATCAGAGGCAGTAGTGATGACCAGGGATGTTCTCTGTTTAGTGAGTCCTCCAGATCAGAGGCAGTAGGGATGACCAGGGATGTTCTCTGTGTAGTGAGTCCTCCAGATCAGAGGCAGTAGGGACGACCAGGGATGTTCTCTGTGTAGTGAGTCCTCCAGATCAGAGGCAGTAGGGATGACCAGGGATGTTCTCTGTTTAGTGAGTCCTCCAGATCAAAGGCAGTAGGGATGACCAGGGATGTTCTCTGTTTAGTGAGTCCTCCAGATCAGAGGCAGTAGTGATGACCAGGGATGTTCTCTGTTTAGTGAGTCCTCCAGATCAGAGGCAGTAGGGACGACCAGGGATGTTCTCTGTGTAGTGAGTCCTCCAGATCAGAGGCAGTAGGGACGACCAGGGATGTTCTCTGTGTAGTGAGTCCTCCAGATCAGAGGCAGTAGGGACGGCCAGGGCTGTTCTCAGTGAGTCCTCAGATCAGAGGCAGTAGGGATGACCAGGGATGTTCTCTGTTTAGTGAGTCCTCCAGATCAGAGGCAGTAGGGATGACCAGGGATGTTCTCTGTGTAGTGAGTCCTCCAGATCAGAGGCAGTAGGGATGACCAGGGCTGTTCTCTGTTTAGTGAGTCCTCCAGATCAGAGGCAGTAGGGATGACCAGGGATGTTCTCTGTTTAGTGAGTCCTCCAGATCAGAGGCAGTAGGGATGACCAGGGATGTTCTCTGTTTAGTGAGTCCTCCAGATCAGAGGCAGTAGGGATGACCAGGGATGTTCTCTGTTTAGTGAGTCCTCCAGATCAGAGGCAGTAGGGACGACCAGGGATGTTCTCTGTGTAGTGAGTCCTCCAGATCAGAGGCAGTAGGGATGACCAGGGATGTTCTCTGTTTAGTGTTTAGTGAGTCCTCCAGATCAGAGGCAGTAGGGACGACCAGGGATGTTCTCTGTGTAGTGAGTCCTCCAGATCAGAGGCAGTAGGGATGACCAGGGATGTTCTCTGTTTAGTGTTTAGTGAGTCCTCCAGATCAGAGGCAGTAGGGATGACCAGGGATGTTCTTTGTTTAGTGAGTCCTCCAGATCAGAGGCAGTAGGGATGGCCAGGGATGTTCTCTGTGTAGTGAGTCCTCCAGATCAGAGGCAGTAGGGATGACCAGGGATGTTCTCTGTTTAGTGAGTCCTCCAGATCAGAGGCAGTAGGGATGACCAGGGATGTTCTCTGTTTAGTGAGTCCTCCAGATCAGAGGCAGTAGGGATGACCAGGGATGTTCTCTGTTAAGTGAGTCCTCCAGATCAGAGGCAGTAGATGACCAGGGATGTTCTCTGTTTAATGAGTCCTCCAGATCAGAGGCAGTAAGGATGACCAGGGATGTTCTCTGTTTAGTGAGTCCTCCAGATCAGAGGCAGTAGGGATGACCAGGGATTGTTCTCTGTTTAGTGAGTCCTCCAGATCAGAGGCAGTAGGGATGACCAGGGCTGTTCTCTGTGCAGTGAGTCCTCCAGATCAGAGGCAGTAGGGATGACCAGGGATGTTCTCTGTTAAGTGAGTCCTCCAGATCAGAGGCAGTAGGGATGACCAGGGCTGTTCTCTGTTTAGTGAGTCCTCCAGATCAGAGGCAGTAGGGATGACCAGGGCTGTTCTCTGTTAAGTGAGTCCTCCAGATCAGAGGCAGTAGGGATGACCAGGGCTGTTCTCTGTTTAGTGAGTCCTCCAGATCAGAGGCAGTAGGGATGACCAGGGATGTTCTCTGTTTAGTGAGTCCTCCAGATCAGAGGCAGTAGGGATGACCAGGGCTGTTCTCTGTTTAGTGAGTCCTCCAGATCAGAGGCAGTAGTGATGACCAGGGATGTTCTCTGTTTAGTGAGTCCTCCAGATCAGAGGCAGTAGGGATGACCAGGGATGTTCTCTGTGTAGTGAGTCCTCCAGATCAGAGGCAGTAGGGACGACCAGGGATGTTCTCTGTGTAGTGAGTCCTCCAGATCAGAGGCAGTAGGGATGACCAGGGATGTTCTCTGTTTAGTGAGTCCTCCAGATCAAAGGCAGTAGGGATGACCAGGGATGTTCTCTGTTTAGTGAGTCCTCCAGATCAGAGGCAGTAGTGATGACCAGGGATGTTCTCTGTTTAGTGAGTCCTCCAGATCAGAGGCAGTAGGGACGACCAGGGATGTTCTCTGTGTAGTGAGTCCTCCAGATCAGAGGCAGTAGGGACGACCAGGGATGTTCTCTGTGTAGTGAGTCCTCCAGATCAGAGGCAGTAGGGACGGCCAGGGCTGTTCTCTGTTAAGTGAGTCCTCCAGATCAGAGGCAGTAGGGATGACCAGGGATGTTCTCTGTTTAGTGAGTCCTCCAGATCAGAGGCAGTAGGGATGACCAGGGATGTTCTCTGTGTAGTGAGTCCTCCAGATCAGAGGCAGTAGGGATGACCAGGGCTGTTCTCTGTTTAGTGAGTCCTCCAGATCAGAGGCAGTAGGGATGACCAGGGATGTTCTCTGTTTAGTGAGTCCTCCAGATCAGAGGCAGTAGGGATGACCAGGGATGTTCTCTGTTTAGTGAGTCCTCCAGATCAGAGGCAGTAGGGATGACCAGGGATGTTCTCTGTTTAGTGAGTCCTCCAGATCAGAGGCAGTAGGGACGACCAGGGATGTTCTCTGTGTAGTGAGTCCTCCAGATCAGAGGCAGTAGGGATGACCAGGGATGTTCTCTGTTTAGTGTTTAGTGAGTCCTCCAGATCAGAGGCAGTAGGGACGACCAGGGATGTTCTCTGTGTAGTGAGTCCTCCAGATCAGAGGCAGTAGGGATGACCAGGGATGTTCTCTGTTTAGTGTTTAGTGAGTCCTCCAGATCAGAGGCAGTAGGGATGACCAGGGATGTTCTTTGTTTAGTGAGTCCTCCAGATCAGAGGCAGTAGGGATGGCCAGGGATGTTCTCTGTGTAGTGAGTCCTCCAGATCAGAGACAGTAGGGATGACCAGGGATGTTCTCTGTTTAGTGAGTCCTCCAGATCAGAGGCAGTAGGGATGACCAGGGATGTTCTCTGTGTAGTGAGTCCTCCAGATCAGAGGCAGTAGGGATGACCAGGGATGTTCTCTGTTTAGTGAGTCCTCCAGATCAGAGGCAGTAGGGATGACCAGGGATGTTCTCTGTTTAGTGAGTCCTCCAGATCAGAGGCAGTAGGGACGACCAGGGATGTTCTCTGTGTAGTGAGTCCTCCAGATCAGAGGCAGTAGGGATGACCAGGGATGTTCTCTGTTTAGTGTTTAGTGAGTCCTCCAGATCAGAGGCAGTAGGGACGACCAGGGATGTTCTCTGTGTAGTGAGTCCTCCAGATCAGAGGCAGTAGGGATGACCAGGGATGTTCTCTGTTTAGTGTTTAGTGAGTCCTCCAGATCAGAGGCAGTAGGGACGACCAGGGATGTTCTCTGTTTAGTGAGTCCTCCAGATCAGAGGCAGTAGGGATGACCAGGGATGTTCTCTGTTTAGTGAGTCCTCCAGATCAGAGGCAGTAGGGATGACCAGGGATGTTCTCTGTTTAGTGTTTAGTGAGTCCTCCAGATCAGAGGCAGTAGGGACGACCAGGGATGTTCTCTGTTTAGTGAGTCCTCCAGATCAGAGGCAGTAGGGATGACCAGGGCTGTTCTCTGTTTAGTGAGTCCTCCAGATCAGAGGCAGTAGGGATGACCAGGGATGTTCTCTGTTTAGTGAGTCCTCCAGATCAGAGGCAGTAGGGATGACCAGGGATGTTCTCTGTTTAGTGAGTCCTCCAGAGCAGAGGCAGTAGGGATGACCAGGGATGTTCTCTGTTTAGTGAGTCCTCCAGATCAGAGGCAGCAGGGATGACCAGGGATGTTCTCTGTGTAGTGAGTCCTCCAGAGCAGAGGCAGTAGGGATGACCAGGGATGTTCTCTGTTTAGTGAGTCCTCCAGATCAGAGGCAGTAGGGACGACCAGGGATGTTCTCTGTGTAGTGAGTCCTCCAGATCAGAGGCAGTAGGGACGACCAGGGATGTTCTCTGTTTAGTGAGTCCTCCAGATCAGAGGCAGTAGGGACGACCAGGGATGTTCTCTGTGTAGTGAGTCCTCCAGATCAGAGGCAGTAGGGATGACCAGGGATGTTCTCTGTTTAGTGTTTAGTGAGTCCTCCAGATCAGAGGCAGTAGGGACGACCAGGGATGTTCTCTGTGTAGTGAGTCCTCCAGATCAGAGGCAGTAGGGATGACCAGGGATGTTCTCTGTTTAGTGTTTAGTGAGTCCTCCAGATCAGAGGCAGTAGGGACGACCAGGGATGTTCTCTGTTTAGTGAGTCCTCCAGATCAGAGGCAGTAGGGATGACCAGGGCTGTTCTCTGTTTAGTGAGTCCTCCAGATCAGAGGCAGTAGGGATGACCAGGGATGTTCTCTGTTTAGTGAGTCCTCCAGATCAGAGGCAGTAGGGATGACCAGGGATGTTCTCTGTTTAGTGAGTCCTCCAGAGCAGAGGCAGTAGGGATGACCAGGGATGTTCTCTGTTTAGTGAGTCCTCCAGATCAGAGGCAGTAGGGATGACCAGGGATGTTCTCTGTGTAGTGAGTCCTCCAGAGCAGAGGCAGTAGGGATGACCAGGGATGTTCTCTGTTTAGTGAGTCCTCCAGATCAGAGGCAGTAGGGATGACCAGGGATGTTCTCTGTGTAGTGAGTCCTCCAGATCAGAGGCAGTAGGGACGACCAGGGATGTTCTCTGTTTAGTGAGTCCTCCAGATCAGAGGCAGTAGGGACGACCAGGGATGTTCTCTGTGTAGTGAGTCCTCCAGATCAGAGGCAGTAGGGATGACCAGGGATGTTCTCTGTTTAGTGTTTAGTGAGTCCTCCAGATCAGAGGCAGTAGGGACGACCAGGGATGTTCTCTGTGTAGTGAGTCCTCCAGATCAGAGGCAGTAGGGATGACCAGGGATGTTCTCTGTTTAGTGTTTAGTGAGTCCTCCAGATCAGAGGCAGTAGGGACGACCAGGGATGTTCTCTGTTTAGTGAGTCCTCCAGATCAGAGGCAGTAGGGATGACCAGGGCTGTTCTCTGTTTAGTGAGTCCTCCAGATCAGAGGCAGTAGGGATGACCAGGGATGTTCTCTGTTTAGTGAGTCCTCCAGATCAGAGGCAGTAGGGATGACCAGGGATGTTCTCTGTTTAGTGAGTCCTCCAGAGCAGAGGCAGTAGGGATGACCAGGGATGTTCTCTGTTTAGTGAGTCCTCCAGATCAGAGGCAGTAGGGACGACCAGGGATGTTCTCTGTGTAGTGAGTCCTCCAGATCAGAGGCAGTAGGGACGACCAGGGATGTTCTCTGTGTAGTGAGTCCTCCAGATCAGAGGCAGTAGGGATGACCAGGGATGTTCTCTGTTTAGTGTTTAGTGAGTCCTCCAGATCAGAGGCAGTAGGGACGACCAGGGATGTTCTCTGTGTAGTGAGTCCTCCAGATCAGAGGCAGTAGGGATGACCAGGGATGTTCTCTGTTTAGTGTTTAGTGAGTCCTCCAGATCAGAGGCAGTAGGGACGACCAGGGATGTTCTCTGTTTAGTGAGTCCTCCAGATCAGAGGCAGTAGGGATGACCAGGGCTGTTCTCTGTTTAGTGAGTCCTCCAGATCAGAGGCAGTAGGGATGACCAGGGATGTTCTCTGTTTAGTGAGTCCTCCAGATCAGAGGCAGTAGGGATGACCAGGGATGTTCTCTGTTTAGTGAGTCCTCCAGATCAGAGGCAGTAGGGATCACCAGGGATGTTCTCTGTTTAGTGAGTCCTCCAGATCAGAGGCAGTAGGGATGACCAGGGATGTTCTCTGTTTAGTGAGTCCTCCAGATCAGAGGCAGTAGGGATGACCAGGGATTGTTCTCTGTTTAGTGAGTCCTCCAGATCAGAGGCAGTAGAGATGACCAGGGATGTTCTCTGTTTAGTGAGTCCTCCAGATCAGAGGCAGTAGAGATGACCAGGGATGTTCTCTGTTTAGTGAGTCCTCCAGATCAGAGGCAGTAGGGATGACCAGGGATGTTCTCTGTGTAGTGAGTCCTCCAGAGCAGAGGCAGTAGGGATGACCAGGGATGTTCTCTGTTTAGTGAGTCCTCCAGATCAGAGGCAGTAGGGACGACCAGGGATGTTCTCTGTGTAGTGAGTCCTCCAGATCAGAGGCAGTAGGGACGACCAGGGATGTTCTCTGTTTAGTGAGTCCTCCAGATCAGAGGCAGTAGGGACGACCAGGGATGTTCTCTGTGTAGTGAGTCCTCCAGATCAGAGGCAGTAGGGATGACCAGGGATGTTCTCTGTTTAGTGTTTAGTGAGTCCTCCAGATCAGAGGCAGTAGGGACGACCAGGGATGTTCTCTGTGTAGTGAGTCCTCCAGATCAGAGGCAGTAGGGATGACCAGGGATGTTCTCTGTTTAGTGTTTAGTGAGTCCTCCAGATCAGAGGCAGTAGGGACGACCAGGGATGTTCTCTGTTTAGTGAGTCCTCCAGATCAGAGGCAGTAGGGATGACCAGGGCTGTTCTCTGTTTAGTGAGTCCTCCAGATCAGAGGCAGTAGGGATGACCAGGGATGTTCTCTGTTTAGTGAGTCCTCCAGATCAGAGGCAGTAGGGATGACCAGGGATGTTCTGTTTAGTGAGTCCTCCAGAGCAGAGGCAGTAGGGATGACCAGGGACTTTCTCTGTTTGGTGAGTCCTCCAGATCAGAGGCAGTAGGGATGACCAGGGATGTTCTCTGTGTAGTGAGTCCTCCAGAGCAGAGG
>NW_025746364.1:0-47500 GCF_021184085.1 Oncorhynchus gorbuscha
TCTTCACAAGGTTGTCACACACTGTTGCTGGTATTTTGGCCCATTCCTCCATGCAGATCTCCTCTAGAGCAGTGATGTTTTGGGGCTGTTGCTGGGCAACACGGACTTTCAACTCCCTCCTCCCTCCAACCTCCTTTTCTATGGGGTTGAGATCTGGAGACTGGCTAGGCCACTCCAGGACATTGAAAGGCTTCTTACGAAGCCACTCCTTCGTTGCCCGGGCGATGTGTTTAGGATCATTGTCATGCTGAAAGACCCAGCCACGTTTCATCTTCAATGCCCTTGCTGATGGAAGGAGGTTTCACTCAAAATCTCACGATACATGGCCCCATTCATTCTTTCCTATATATAGATCAGTCGTTCTGGGACCTTTGCAGAAAAACAGCCCCAAAGCATGATGTTTCCACCCCCATGCTTCACAGTAGGTATGGTGTTCTTTGGATGCAACTCAGCATTCTTTGTCCTCCAAACACGACGAGTTTAGTTTTTACCAAAAAGTTATATTTTGGTTTCATCTGACCATATGACATTCTCCCAATCTTCTTCTGGATCATCCAAATGCTCTCTAGCAAACTTCAGACGGGCCTGGACATGTACTGGCTTAAGCAGGGGGACACGTCTGGCACTGCAGGATTTGAGTCCCTGGCGGCGTAGTGTGTTACTGATGGTAGGCTTTGTTACTTTGGTCCCAGCTCTCTGCAGGTCATTCACTAGGTTCCCCCATGTGGTTCTGGGATTTTTGCTCACCGTTCTTGTGATCATTTTGACCCCACGGGGTGAGATCTTGCGTGGAGCCCCAGATCGAGGGAGATTATCAGTGGTCTTGTATGTCTTCCATTTCCTAATAATTGCTCCCACAGTTGATTTCGTCAAACCAAGCTGCTTACCTATTGCAGATTCAGTCTTCCCAGCCTGGTGCAGGTCTACAATTTTGTTTCTGGTGTCCTTTTACAGCTCTTTGGTCTTGCCCATAGTGGAGTTTGAAGTGTGACTGTTTGAGGTTGTGGACAGGTGTCTTTTATGCTGATAACAGGTTGAAACAGGTGCCATTAATACAGGTAACGAGTGGAGGACAGAGGAGCCTCT
This sequence comes from Oncorhynchus gorbuscha, assembly GCF_021184085.1. NCBI lineage: Eukaryota > Metazoa > Chordata > Actinopteri > Salmoniformes > Salmonidae > Oncorhynchus > Oncorhynchus gorbuscha. The sequence continues at coordinate 1,087 of NW_025746364.1, forward strand.
TAAAGAAGAAGTTACAGGTCTGTGAGAGCCAGAAATGTTGCTTGTTTGTAAGTGACCAAATACTTATTTTCCACCATAATTTGCAAATAAATTAATTAAAAATCCTACAAAACTATTTAACTACTACTGTCCACTTCATATGTATATACTGTATTCTAGTCAAGGCCTGTCCTATTTAACTACTACTGTACATATACTATTCTTCTGATATACTACAGATGTACTCCAAATTGTCTATGCATCACATCACAGTATATATATATATATATATCAATTATTTTCCTAATATTTTCTTTTTTACTTTTTAGATTTGTCTTCTGTGAGCCAGGAACACAAGCATTGTTAGATATATAACCATATACCACACCTCCTCAGTCCCTATCTGTGGTACTGTATATTAACTATATACCACACCTCCTCAGTCCTTATCTGTGGTACTGTATATTAACTATATACCACACCTCCTCAGTCCTTATCTGTGGTACTGTATATTAACTATATACCACTCCTCCTCAGTCCTTATCTTTGGTACTGTATAATAACTATATACCACTCCTCCTCAGTCCTTATCTGTGGTACTGTATATTAACTATATACCACACCTCCTCAGTCCTTATCTGTGGTACTGTATATTAACTATATACCACACCTCCTCAGTCCTTATCTGTGGTACTGTATATTAACTATATACCACACCTCCTCAGTCCTTATCTGTGTCATGTTTTGTCATTTATTATCTTGTCTTGTCCCTGTGCTTCCCATTCTATTCGTTTCCCTCTGCTGGTCTTATTAGGTTCTTTCCCTTTTTCTATCCCTCTCTCTCCCCCTCCCTCTCTCACTCTCTCGCTCTCTCTTCTCTCTATCGTTCCGTTCCTGCTCCCAGCTGTTCCTATTCCCCTAATCAATCATTTAGTCTTCCCACACCTGTTCCCGATCCTTTCCCCTGATTAGAGTCCCTATTTCTTCCTTTGTGTTCCGTTCCTGTCCTGTCGGTTCCTTGTCTAGAATTCACCGTGCTGTGTTTGTGTATCGCCCTGTCGTGTCGTGTTTTCCTCAGATGCTGCGTGGTGAGCAGGTGTCTGAGTCTGTCTGGTTCAAGTGCCTTCCCGAGGCAACCTGCTGTTCACCTGCTGTTCAAGATCGAGTCTCCAGTTTGTCCTCGTCATTTCGAGTGAAAGTTGTGTTTTTTGTTTGTATTTACTTTACTGGATTAAAGACTCTGTTTTCGCCAAGTCGCTTTTGGGTCCTCTTTCACCTGCATGACAGAAGGAACCGACCAAGGAATGGACCCAGCGACTTCAGACGCTCGTTACACTGCCGTCGAGATCCAAGGAGCCATGCTCGGCAGACACGAGCAGGAATTGTCTGCTGCTCGCCATGCCGTGGAGAACCTGGCCGCTCAGGTTTCCGACCTCTCTGGACAGTTCCAGAGTCTACGTCTCGTGCCACCTGTTACTTCCTGGCCTGCCGAGCCTCCAGAACCTAGGGTTAATAACCCACCTTGCTACTCCGGGCAGCCCACTGAGTGCCGCTCCTTTCTCACGCAGTGTGAGATTGTGTTCTCTCTCCAACCCAACACATACTCTAGAGAGAGAGCTCGGGTTGCTTACGTCATTTCACTCCTTACTGGCCGGGCTCGAGAATGGGGCACAGCTATCTGGGAGGCAAGGGCTGATTGCTCTAACAAGTTCCAGAACTTTAAAGAGGAGATGATTCGGGTTTTTGACCGTTCAGTTTTTGGTAGGGAGGCTTCTAGGGCCCTGGCTTCCTTATGCCAAGGTGAACGGTCCATAACGGATTATTCTATTGAGTTTCGCACTCTTGCTGCCTCTAGTGAGTGGAACGAGCCGGCGCTGCTCGCTCGTTTTCTGGAGGACTCCACGCAGTGGTTAAGGATGAGATTCTCTCCCGGGAGGTTCCTTCAGATGTGGACTCTTTGATTGCTCTCACCATCCGCATAGAACGACGGGTAGATCTTCGTCACCGGGCTCGTGGAAGAGAGCTCGCATCAACGGTGTTTCCCTGCTCCGCATCGCAACCATCTCCCTCCTCTGGCTCAGAGTCTGAGCCCATGCAGCTGGGAGGGATTCGCATCTCGACTAAGGAGAGGGAACGGAGGATCACCAACCGCCTGTGCCTCTATTGCGGAGTTGCTGGACATTTTGTTAATTCATGTCCAGTAAAAGCCAGAGCTCATCTGTAAGCGGAGGGCTACAGGTGAGCGCAACTACTCAAGTCTCTCCATCAAGATCCTGTACTACTTTGTCGGTCCATCTACGCTGGACCGGTTCGGGTGCTACATGTAGTGCCTTGATAGACTCTGGGGCTGAGGGTTGTTTCATGGACGAAGCATGGGTTCGGAAACATGACATTCCTTTCAGAGAGTTAGAGAAGCCTACGCCCATGTTCGCCTTAGATGGTAGTCATCTTCCCAGTATCAGATTTGAGACACTACCTTTAACCCTCACAGTATCTGGTAACCACAGTGAGACTATTTCTTTTTTGATTTTTCGTTCACCATTTACACCTGTTGTTTTGGGTCATCCCTGGCTAGTATGTCATAATCCTTCTATTAATTGGTCTAGTAATTCTATCCTATCCTGGAACGTTTCTTGTCATGTGAAGTGTTTAATGTCTGCCATCCCTCCCGTTTCTTCTGTCCCTACTTCTCAGGAGGAACCTGGCGATTTGACAGGAGTGCCGGAGGAATATCATGATCTGCGCACGGTCTTCAGTCGGTCCCGAGCCAACTCCCTTCCTCCTCACCGGTCGTATGATTGTAGTATTGATCTCCTTCCGGGGACCACTCCTCCTCGGGGTAGACTATACTCTCTGTCGGCTCCCGAACGTAAGGCTCTCGAGGATTATTTGTCTGTGTCTCTTGACGCCGGTACCATAGTGCCTTCTTCCTCTCCGGCCGGGGCGGGGTTCTTTTTTGTTAAGAAGAAGGACGGTACTCTGCGCCCCTGCGTGGATTATCGAGGCTGAATGACATAACGGTTAAGAATCGTTATCCGCTTCCCCTTATGTCATCAGCCTTCGAGATTCTGCAGGGAGCCAGGTGCTTTACTAAGTTGGACCTTCGTAACGCTTACCATCTCGTGCGCATCAGAGAGGGGGACGAGTGGAAAACGGCGTTTAACACTCCGTTAGGGCATTTTGAGTACCGGGTTCTGCCGTTTGGTCTCGCCAATGCGCCAGCTGTTTTTCAGGCATTAGTTAATGATGTTCTGAGAGACATGCTGAACATCTTTGTTTTTGTCTATCTTGACGATATCCTGATTTTTTCTCCGTCACTCGAGATTCATGTTCAGCACGTTCGACGTGTTCTACAGCGCCTTTTAGAGAATTGTCTCTACGTAAAGTCTGAGAAGTGCTCTTTTCATGTCTCCTCCGTTACTTTTCTCGGTTCCGTTATTTCCGCTGAAGGCATTCAGATGGATTCCGCTAAGGTCCAAGCTGTCAGTGATTGGCCCGTTCCAAGGTCACGTGTCGAGTTGCAGCGCTTTTTAGGTTTCGCTAATTTCTATCGGCGTTTCATTCGTAATTTCGGTCAAGTTGCTGCCCCTCTCACAGCTCTTACTTCTGTCAAGACGTGTTTTAAGTGGTCCGGTTCCGCCCAGGGAGCTTTTGATCTTCTAAAAGAACGTTTTACGTCCGCTCCTATCCTCGTTACTCCTGACGTCACTAGACAATTCATTGTCGAGGTTGACGCTTCAGAGGTAGGCGTGGGAGCCATTCTATCCCAGCGCTTCCAGTCTGACGATAAGGTTCATCCTTGCGCTTATTTTTCTCATCGCCTGTCGCCATCTGAGCGCAACTATGATGTGGGTAACCGTGAACTGCTCGCCATCCGCTTAGCCCTAGGCGAATGGCGACAGTGGTTGGAGGGGTGACCGTTCCTTTTGTCGTTTGGACAGACCATAAGAACCTTGAGTACATCCGTTCTGCCAAACGACTTAATGCCCGTCAAGCTCGTTGGGCGTTGTTTTTCGCTCGTTTCGAGTTTGTGATTTCTTACCGTCCGGGTAGCAAGAACACCAAGCCTGATGCCTTATCCCGTCTGTTTAGTTCTTCTGTGGCTTCTACTGATCCCGAGGGATTCTTCCTTATGGGCGTGTTGTCGGGTTAACAGTCTGGGGAATTGAAAGACAGGTTAAGCAAGCACTCACGCACACTGCGTCGCCGCGCGCTTGTCCTAGTAACCTCCTTTTCGTTCCTGTTTCCACTCGTCTGGCTGTTCTTCAGTGGGCTCACTCTGCCAAGTTAGCTGGTCATCCCGGTGTTCGAGGCACTCTTGCGTCTATTCGCCAGCGCTTTTGGTGGCCGACTCAGGAGCGTGACACGCGCCGTTTCGTGGCTGCTTGTTCGGACTGCGCGCAGACTAAGTCGGGTAACTCTCCTCCTGCCGGTCGTCTCAGACCGCTCCCCATTCCTTCTCGACCATGGTCTCACATCGCCCTAGACTTCATTACCGGTCTGCCTTTGTCTGCGGGGAAGACTGTGATTCTTACGGTTGTCGATAGGTTCTCTAAGGCGGCACATTTCATTCCCCTCGCTAAACTTCCTTCCGCTAAGGAGACGGCACAAATCATTATCGAGAATGTATTCAGAATTCATGGCCTCCCGTTAGACGCCGTTTCAGACAGAGGCCCGCAATTCACGTCACAGTTTTGGAGGGAGTTCTGTCGTTTGATTGGTGCGTCCGTCAGTCTCTCTTCCGGGTTTCATCCCCAGTCTAACGGTCAAGCAGAGAGGGCCAATCAGACGATTGGTCGCATACTACGCAGCCTTTCTTTCAGAAACCCTGCGTCTTGGGCAGAACAGCTCCCCTGGGCAGAATACGCTCACAATTCGCTTCCTTCGTCTGCTACCGGGTTATCTCCATTTCAGAGTAGTCTGGGTTACCAGCCTCCTCTGTTCTCATCCCAGCTTGCCGAGTCCAGCGTTCCCTCCGCTCAAGCGTTTGTCCAACGTTGTGAGCGCACCTGGAGGAGGGTGAGGTCTGCACTTTGCCGTTACAGGGCACAGACTGTGAGAGCCGCCAATAAACGCAGGATTAAGAGTCCAAGGTATTGTTGCGGCCAGAGAGTGTGGCTTTCCACTCGCAACCTTCCTCTTACGACAGCTTCTCGTAAGTTGACTCCGCGGTTCATTGGTCCGTTCCGTGTCTCCCAGGTCGTCAATCCTGTCGCTGTGCGACTGCTTCTTCCGCGACATCTTCGTCGCGTCCATCCTGTCTTCCATGTCTCCTGTGTTAAGCCCTTTCTTCGCACCCCCGTTCGTCTTCCCTCCCCCTCCCGTCCTTGTCGAGAGCGCACCTATTTACAAGGTACATAAGATCATGGACATGCGTTCTCGGGACGGGGTCACCAATACTTAGTGGATTGGGAGGGTTACGGTCCTGAGGAGAGGAGTTGGGTTCCGTCTCGGGACGTGCTGGACCGTTCACTCATTGATGATTTCCTCCGTTGCCGCCAGGATTCCTCCTCGAGTGCGCCAGGAGGCGCTCGGTGAGTGGGGGGTACTGTCATGTTTTGTCATTTATTATCTTGTCTTGTCCCTGTGCTTCCCATTCTATTCGTTTCCCTCTGCTGGTCTTATTAGGTTCTTTCCCTTTTTCTATCCCTCTCTCTCCCCTCCCTCTCTCACTCTCTCGCTCTCTCTTCTCTCTATCGTTCCGTTCCTGCTCCCAGCTGTTCCTATTCCCCTAATCAATCATTTAGTCTTCCCACACCTGTTCCCGATCCTTTCCCCTGATTAGAGTCCCTATTTCTTCCTTTGTGTTCCGTTCCTGTCCTGTCGGTTCCTTGTCTAGAATTCACCGTGCTGTGTTTGTGTATCGCCCTGTCGTGTCGTGTTTTCCTCAGATGCTGCGTGGTGAGCAGGTGTCTGAGTCTGTCTGGTTCAAGTGCCTTCCCGAGGCAACCTGCTGTTCACCTGCTGTTCAAGATCGAGTCTCCAGTTTGTCCTCGTCATTTCGAGTGAAAGTTGTGTTTTTTGTTTGTATTTACTTTACTGGATTAAAGACTCTGTTTTCGCCAAGTCGCTTTTGGGTCCTCTTTCACCTGCATGACAATCTGTGGTACTGTATATTAACTATATACCACACCTCCTCAGTCCTTATTGATTAATTACAACACATAGGTGTATTATAAGGCATTATAAAGGTCATTAAAATAATGATACATACGTACTTCATAGAAACTGTTACCCTTCATATATTCTAACAACTCACATTTTAAGATTCATTATGTCATTTGTTCCATGTTAAGGGCTCTAACCTTGGAACACAACTATTTGTCTCCCTCTTGCTGTTGCATGCAGTTCCTCTCTCTCTTCCTCCATTCCTCTAACCCCTCCCTCCTACTAACCCCACCCCTCTGGCAGAACCAGGAAGTCCCTCCCCTTCCCGCAAACTCTCTTCTGAGGAAACGAAACTGATCTGAGTCTCTCTGTCGTCTGTCTGTGTGAGAGTGAACAACTGTCCAAATGGCTCAACAGGGAGTTCTGCTGGACCAGGACCAGTTCTGTTGTTCTGTCTGTCTGGATCTACTGAAGGAGCCGGTGGCTATTCCCTGTGGACACAGTTACTGTAGGAGCTGTATTGAGGGCTGCTGGGATCAGGATGATCTGAAAGGGGTCTATAGCTGTCCTCAGTGCAGACATACCTTCACTACAAGGCCTACTCTGATGAAAAATAACATGTTGGCTGAGCTGGTGGAGAAACTGAGGAAGACAGGACTCCAGGCTGCTCCCCCTCCTGCTCTGTGCTATGCTGGACCTGGAGATGTGGTGTGTGATGTCTGCACTGGGACCAGAAAGCAGAAAGCCCTCATGTCCTGTCTGGCGTGTCTGGCCTCTTACTGTGAGACTCACCTCCAACCTCACTGTGAATCTCCTGCTTTGAAGAAGCACAAGCTGGTCAAAGCCACGGCACGACTACAGGAGAAGATCTGCTCTCATCATGACAAACTGCTGGAGGTTTACTGTCGTACCGATCAGCAGTGTATCTGTTATCTGTGTACAATGGATGAACATAAAGGCCATGATACAGTGTCAGCTGCAGCAGAGAGGACTGAGAAACAGGTAAGACCAGAACAACTTGTTGGTGACTGTCTGATAAACAAAGAATTAAAGATACAGTAGGAACTAAATCTGTTTCAATATGAGATCATTATATTATACACAAATATGAACACAAACCTCGAGTATATTGAGTTTGCTACAAATGTATCACCATTTTCTAAAGTCAAACACTATTATCGTTCTGAATGGCCTTTTATGAGTCCAAAGTTCAGTCTCAACCCCTTGATACATGTAGGCCTACCATAAAAACTATAATCATTCACATAGCAACATAATATAATATTGTAAAGGGACTTCCTCAGGATTGTAGACCTCCCTCTCTATGGGTCCTATGTCACATTACTATACTATTGATCTACTGGACTAATAAAGCTTGATAGCTCATTGAAGAGTGATTCTCCACAGAGGCAGCTGGGGATGAGTCAGCAGAAGGTCCAGCAGAGATTCCAGGAGAGAGAGAAGGAGCTGAAGGAGCTCCAACAGGCTGTGGAGTCTTTCAAGGTGAGTATTGTTGACCAGAGGAGACACACCATTTCACTTCTCTCCTCCAGTCAGAGAGAGAGAGGGGCCCCTATCCAATCCCACTGACCCCACTGTTGGGAACAGGCTGTCTGGACCCCTTTCAGAGAATAGACTAGTTCATGTAACTGACTGGGCTGCCTCATCACATAACCATGAGTAACCATGACGACTCATGTCCCCTATACATTAAAATGGAACTGTCTCTCTCAATTGAATTACATTCATAGGGCTTTATTGGCATGGAAATATATGTTTACATTGCCAAAGCAAGTGAAATAGACAATCAGAAATGAACAGTAAACATTACACTTGGAAGGGATTTGGGGGATGGGGGAGGGGCTATTAGAAGTTAGTAGGACTCTTTTATTTTCTCAGAAGTACTGAGTTAGGTAGGAGGATTTAGAGTGGTGTAAACCGTGATTGAACACACTCCAGAACAGTAGGTGGCGCCATGCACCTTTAACGTTGGTTTGTGGACCACCATTATATCATAGAAGAAGAAGTTGGTCTGTGAGGGTTTTGTGGTTCCTGAGGAGGGCTACTATTCTTTTCCCTTTTGGTTTTCAAGTATTTTCTGAATTTATTAACCTGTTGCGACGAGCAATCCCGTATCTGGGAGCGTAATTATAGCCTCAAAATCATTAGCATAACGCAACGTTAACTATTCATGAAAATCGCAAATTAAATGAAATAAATATATTAGCTCACAAGCTTATCCTTTTGTTAACAACACTGTCATCTCAGATTTTCAAAAAATGTTTTTCAAAGCTACAGTATTGGTAGTCTCTTATGGTCAATTTTCCAATGATATGCCTACAAATACGTCACAATGCTGCAAACACCAGAAAGTGGGAAACGACAGAAGGTGTTGGCTCCCTCCTTGCGCATTCACAGCCTTATAAGGAGACATTGGAACACAGTGCCTCAAAAATCTGTCTCACTTCCTGTATGAAATTTCATCTTGGTTTCGCCTGTAGCATTAGTTCTGTGGCACTCACAGACAATATCTTTGCAGTTTTGGAAACGTCAGAGTGTTGTCTTTCCAAAGCTGTCAATTATATGCATAGTCCAGCATCTTTTTGTGACAAAATATCAATCATGGATGATATGTATATACCAATAGGTGTTCTGTACCTGTCTGTCCAGGAGGGAGGAGAGTAGAGCAGGACCAAGAGGTGTTCTGTACCTGTCTGTCCAGGAGGGAGGAGAGTAGAGCAGGACCAAGAGGTGTTTGGTACCTGTCTGTCCAGGAGGGAGGACAAGGCCTGGTGGACCTGGAGAGCAGAGTTCTGACTCAATGAGGTGCAGAGAGGCTACTGAACCTACTGTCTTTCTCTCTCTCTCTGTCTCTCTGTCTCTCTCTCTCTCTCTCTCCAGCGCTCTGCACAGTCAGCAGTGGAGGACAGTGATCAGATCTTTACTGAGCTGATCCGCTCCATTGAGAGAAGGAGCTCTGAGGTGAAGGAGGTGATCAGAGCCCAAGAGAAGGCTCAAGTGAGTCAAGCTGAAGGACTCCTGGAGCAACTGAAGCAGGACATAGCTGAGCTGAGGAAGAGAAGCACTGAGCTGGAGCAGCTCTCACACACAGAGGATCACATCCATTTCCTCCAGGTAACTAAACTGTCTTGTTACATGTGATATGAAATTAACTTCATGTGAAACTATTCATCTCATGTTGTCCTGTCTGTCCCGCTCTCTCTTTGTCAGTTCCTCTCTCTCTCTCTCTCTCTCTCTCTCTCTCTCTCTCTCTCTCTCTCTCTCCCTCCCTCCCTCTCTCTCTCTCTCTCTCTCTCTCTCTCTCTCTCTCTCTCTCTCTCTCTCTCTCTCTCTCTCTCTCTCTCTCTCTCTCTCTCTCCCCTCTGTCCGTCCCTCTCTCTCCCTCTGTCCGTCCCTCTCTCTCTCTCTCTCTCTCTCTCTCTCCCCTCTGTCCGTCCCTCTCTCTCCCTCTGTCTGTCCCTCTCTCTCTCTCTCTCTCTCTCTCTCTCTCTCTCTCTCTCTCTCTCTCTCTCTCTCTCTCTCTCTCTCTCTCTCTCTCTCTCTCTCTCTCTCCGTTCCTCTCTCTCCCTCTGTCCGTCCCTCTCTCTCCCTCTGTCCGTCCCTCTCTCTCCCTCTGTCCGTCCCGCTCTCTCTTGTCCGTTCCTCTCTCTTTGTCAGTTCTCTCTCTCTCTCTCTCTCTCTCTCTCTCTCTCTCTCTCTCTCTCTCTCTCTCTCTCTCTCTCTCTCTCTCTCTCTCTCTCTCTCTCTCTCTCTCTCTCTCTCTCTCTCTCTCTCTCTCCTATCCGTCTCTCTCTCTGTCCGTCCCACTCTCTCTCTGTCTGTCTCTTTCTCTCTCTGTCCGTCTGTCTCTCTGTCTGTCCATCTGTCTCTCTTTCTGTCCGTCTCTCTCTCTCTCTCTGTCCGTCGCTCTCTCTCTCTGTCCGTCCCTCTCTCTCTCTCAATTCAATTCAATTCAAGGGCTTCTTTGGCATGGGAAACATGTGTTAACATTGCCAAAGCAAGTGAGGTAGATAATATATAAAGTGAATATATAAAGTGAAATAATCAATAAAATTTAACAGTAAACATTACACATACAGAAGTTTCAAAACAATAAAGACATTACAAATGTCATATTATATATATATAGTGTTTCAACAATGTACAAATGATTAAAGGACACAAGATAAAATAAATAAGCATAAATATGGGTTGTATTTACAATGGTGTTTGTTCTTCACTGGTTGCCCTTTTCTTGCGGGAACAGGTCACAAATCTTGCTGCTGTGATGTCACACTGTGGTATTTCACCCAGTAGATATGGGAGTTTATCAAAATTGGATTTGTTTTCGAATTCTTTGTGGATCTGTGTAATCTGAGGGAAATATGTCTCTCTAATATGGTCATATATTGGGCAGGAGGTTAGGAAGTGCAGCTCAGTTTCCACCTCATTTTGTGGGCAGTGTGCACATAGGCTGTCTTCTCTTGAGAGCCATGTCTGCCTACGGCGGCCTTTCTCAATAGCAAGGCTATGCTCACTGAGTCTGTACATAGTCAAAGCTTTCCTTAATTTTGGGTCAGTCACAGTGGTCAGGTATTCTGCCGCTGTGTACTCTCTGTTTAGGGCCAAATAGCATTCTAGTTTGCTCTGTTTTTTTTTGTTAATTCTTTCCAATGTGTCAAGTAATTATCTTTTTGTTTTCTCATGATTTGGTTGGGTCTAATTGTGCTGCTGTCCTGGGACTCTGTAGGGTGTGTTTGTGTTTGTGAACAGAGCCCCAGGACCAGCTTGCTTAGGGGACTATTCTCCAGGTTCATCTCTCTGTAGGTGATGGCTTTGTTATGGAAGGTTTGGGAATCACTTCCTTTTAGGTGGTTATAGAATTTAACGGCTCTTTTCTGGATTTTGATAATTAGTGGGTATCGGCCTAATTCTGCTCTGCATGAATTATTTGGTGTTCTACGTTGTACACGGAGGATATTTTTGCATAAATCTGCGTGCAGAGTCTCAATTTGGTGTTTGTCCCATTTCGTCAAGTCTTGGTTGGTGAGCGGACCCCAGACCTCACAACCATAAAGGGCAATGGGCTCGTTGACTGATTCAAGTATTTTTATCCAGATCCTAATTGGTATGTTGAATTGTATGTTCCTTTTGATGGCGTAGAATGCCCTTCTTGCCTTGTCTCTCAGATCGTTCACAGCTTTGTGGAAGTTACCTGTGGCGCTGATGTTTAGGCTGAGGTATGTATAGTTTTTTGTGTGCTCTAGGGCAACAGTGTCTAGATGGAATTTGTATTTGTGGTCCTGGTGACTCTCTCTCTCCAGAGTTATCAGTCTCTCTCTCTCTCTCCAGAGGTATCAGTCTCTCTCTCTCTCTCTCTCTCTCTCTCTCTCTCTCTCTCTCTCTCTCTCTCTCTCTCTCTCTCTCTCTCTCTCTCTCTCTCTCTCTCTCTCTCTCCAGAGTTATCAGTCTCTCTCTCCTTCTCCAGAGTTATCAGTCTCTCTCTCTCTCTCTCTCTCTCTCTCTCTCTCTCTCTCTCTCTCTCTCTCTCTCTCTCTCTCTCTCTCTCTCTCAGAGTCTCAGTCTCTCTCTCTCTCTCCAGAGGTATCAGTCTCTCTCTCCCTCTCCAGAGTTATCAGTCTCTCTCTCTCTCCAGAGTTATCAGTCTCTCTCTCTCTCTCTCTCTCTCTCTCTCTCTCTCTCTCTCTCTCTCTCTCTCTCTCTCTCTCTCTCTCTCTCTCTCTCTCTCTCTCTCTCTCTCTCTCCAGAGTTATCAGTCTCTCTCCAGTATAATCGTATCTTCAGACTTACCCAGCATCGTTGTCAGTCCTCTTCAGTACATTGGAGATGTGAGTAAGACTGTGTCTGAACTGAGAGAGAAACTAGAAGACTTCCTTAAAGGAGAATGGACCAAGATCTCCACTACAGGTGTGTTGAAAACAAAAAGAACATCAACTTTAGACCATTGAAAGTTCTCTACTAGTCATATACATGTGGAATATGGTCTGATGATAACATTCCCTCTCTCTGTCAATGTGTTTGTGTGTCTGTAGTGAAAATAGTGGATGTTGTACTGCCTCCAGAGCCCAAGACCAGAGAACAGTTATTACAATGTGAGTCTCTTTATTGTGAAGTAACTAACAGTCTATTTTTACTGACACTCCTAACAATCCCTCTAGAAATATATAGCAATAGTAGATATAATCAAAGACTGGGTATCTATCTGACTCCTCATATTTCTCTGATTTGATCTCTGCTGTGCTCTAATCAAAGACAGGGTAGATACAGTATCTGACTTAACTTATTGTTCTGACTCCCCTCATTGGTCTCTGCTCTTCTCCCAGATTCCTGTCAGCTCACACTGGACCCAAACACAGCACACACACGCCTCTCTCTGTCTAAAGGGAACAGAAAGGTGAACAATACAGGCCAAGTCCAACCATATTCTGTCCGTCCAGACAGATTCACCAACTACTGGCAGGTTCTGTGTAGAGAGGGTCTGTCTGGACGCTGTTACTGGGAGGTGGAGTGGACTGGTGTTGTTGTTACAGCAGTCTCATATAAAGACATCAGCAGAACAGAGACAGATGGTGTATTTGGACTCAATAACAAGTCCTGGAGTTTACAGTACTATAGTGGTGGTTATTGTTTCAGTCACAATAATGTTGTGACTAAAGTATCAGGCCCTCAGTCCTCCAGAGTAGGAGTGTACCTGGATCACAAGGCAGGTACTCTGTCCTTCTACAGTGTCTCTGACACAATGACCCTCCTCCACAGAGTCCAGACCACATTCACTCAGCCCCTCTATCCTGGGTTTTGGCTCAATGGTACTGCTGAGCTGGTTAAACTGTAGTAGGGTCCACATAATATAATAATAATATAATATATGCCATTTAGCAGACGCTTTTATCCAAAGCGACTTACAGTCATGTGTGCATACATTCTACGTATGGGATACTAGTCATGCTGGTGTAGACTATAGCTGAGCTGGTTAAACTGTAGTAGGTTCCACATAGATACTAGTCATGCTGGTGTAGTCTATAGCTGAGCTGGTTAAACTGTAGTAGGGTCCACATAGATACTAGTCATGCTGGTGTAGACTATAGCTGAGCTGGTTAAACTGTAGTAGGGTCCACATAGATACTAGTCATGCTGGTGTAGACTATAGCTGAGCTGGTTAAACTGTAGTAGGGTCCACATAGATACTAGTCATGCTGGTGTAGTCTATAGCTGAGCTGGTTAAACTGTAGTAGGGTCCACATAGATACTAGTCATGCTGGTGTAGTCTATAGCTGAGCTGGTTAAACTGTAGTAGGTTCCACATAGATACTAGTCATGCTGGTGTAGTCTATAGCTGAGCTGGTTAAACTGTAGTAGGTTCCACATAGATACTAGTCATGCTGGTGTAGTCTATAGCTGAGCTGGTTAAACTGTAGTAGGTTCCACATAGATACTAGTCATGCTGGTGTAGACTATAGCTGAGCTGGTTAAACTGTAGTAGGTTCCACATAGATACTAGTCATGCTGGTGTAGTCTATAGCTGAGCTGGTTAAACTGTAGTAGGTTCCACATAGATACTAGTCATGCTGGTGTAGTCTATAGCTGAGCTGGTTAAACTGTAGTAGGTTCCACATAGATACTAGTCATGCTGGTGTAGTCTATAGCTGAGCTGGTTAAACTGTAGTAGGGTCCACATAGATACTAGTCATGCTGGTGTAGTCTATAGCTGAGCTGGTTAAACTGTAGTAGGGTCCACATAGATACTAGTCATGCTGGTGTAGTCTATAGCTGAGCTGGTTAAACTGTAGTAGGGTCCACATAGATACTAGTCATGCTGGTGTAGTCTATAGCTGAGCTGGTTAAACTGTAGTAGGGTCCACATAGATACTAGTCATGCTGGTGTAGTCTATAGCTGAGCTGGTTAAACTGTAGTAGGGTCCACATAGATACTAGTCATGCTGGTGTAGTCTATAGCTGAGCTGGTTAAACTGTAGTAGGGTCCACATAGATACTAGTCATGCTGGTGTAGTCTATAGCTGAGCTGGTTAAACTGTAGTAGGGTCCACATAGATACTAGTCATGCTGGTGTAGTCTATAGCCGAGCTGGTTAAACTGTAGTAGGGTCCACATAGATACTAGTCATGCTGGTGTAGTCTATAGCTGAGCTGGTTAAACTGTAGTAGGGTCCACATAGATACTAGTCATGCTGGTGTAGTCTATAGCTGAGCTGGTTAAACTGTAGTAGGTTCCACATAGATACTAGTCATGCTGGTGTAGACTATAGCTGAGCTGGTTAAACTGTAGTAGGTTCCACATAGATACTAGTCATGCTGGTGTAGTCTATAGCTGAGCTGGTTAAACTGTAGTAGGTTCCACATAGATACTAGTCATGCTGGTGTAGTCTATAGCTGAGCTGGTTAAACTGTAGTAGGTTCCACATAGATACTAGTCATGCTGGTGTAGTCTATAGCTGAGCTGGTTAAACTGTAAACTGATTTGTTATTAATTCATATTCAATACAATGTTTTAATCTTGTACATTTCCATGAATCATGATGTCTGGTGTTGATGTATATTGGTTGTCATTCAGAACCATTGATATGTTTTCTCAGTTGGTTCTCTGTCTCTATGTAATTCTCCTCAGTATCATTGATCAGCTTGTTGGCTCGGTCCTAATTGATGTGTTCTCTGTCACCTGGAGCTGCATGGAAAATGGTCCAGAAACTAAAGGACAATTCAGGACTAGTCAGCCCACTACAAGCTGGTATCACTTACTTTCTACTAAACTATATGGTCTGGTTTCCCATACACAGATTAATCCTAGTCCTGGACTAAACTGTATGTTCAATGTAGATGTCCAGGAAACCGGCCCTAAATGTGTCATCTTTCATCCTCCCATACTGCTCAGTCCAGCAACATTAAACCTGTCCAGCAGGTGGTGCTGTTGACCAAACAATAAAACCAGCAGATATCTTGACTTGCCACTCAGTATATCAGTAATGTTCAGAATAGTACTTTAATATCATTGGAGATTGATGGTCTTTTTAATCCACTATCCAGAGTCAGGAACAGATGAAGTTAGGTCTGCTACTGTTCAGTGATTAAATATGATTTATGGTGATGGGAAATAATAAAAAAAAACACTCAACTTCATCTAGTAATAGTTTTCCTTTGTTATTTATTCCAAGGTGTGTCTTTAACTTGTAAATGTATTGTGTGGAGGTGAGCTAGTGGTGTGGCTGATAGAATATAATGAAAAGGGAGGAGAGGAGGAAGAGGGGAGGAGTGAAGGGCTGTTGAAGAAACCAGATGAGGAAGAGGAAGATGTTCAGGGGAATTACTGTCTCTGTTCCAAATGGTTCCCTATTCCCTACGTAAAGCACTACGGTGCTTCTGACCAGGTCTAAAGTAGTGTTCTACGTAGGGAATAGGGCGTAGATTTATTACAATATCATGCTTTAGTGTTTGGCACAAAAATATATTAGATCTCCACCCCCCCACTTCCTGTCTGTCATCCCCCAGTTCTGTTAAGACTTCCTCTCATTGAACTGGGCCTCATTCTAAATGGTCACTTTTTATTGATAGTCCATACTGGGCTTTACTATGGTTCTACATACAGTATCTGGACCTGAAAGAGACTGCAGTGTGCTCCAGTCTCCAGCAGGGGGCAGTAAAACCCTATGGACCTGAAAGGGAATGCAGTGTGCTCCAGTCTCCAGCAGGGGGCAGTATAACCCTATGGACCTGAAAGGGAATGCAGTGTGCTCCAGTAGGGGGCAGAAAAAGTGAGGAGTAAAAATCAAAGTGCATTTTCATTGATGTTTCCACGGAGACATGAATCATATCCACGAGGCACCAAACTGAAGAATATGAACTGAAACACGAAGGAACTAACTGAACTAAAATAATTATGTTGCTAAATGTTTTGCTACAGTGTTCTCTAACAAATAAAATCAAACACTGCTTATTAAATATTCAACATTATTTTAACGCAGGTCTGTTTCCACGTGCAATCAGCCTGTGACGTCTTGTATGATCTCATCAGGTAAAGGTGTGTCAAATGGAAGGGCAAGTCTCACCACTGAGAGGAAACATCACTGGTCCACCTCTGCATCAGGTCTGCTATGCTGATCAGTACTGTCCCAGGGATGCTGGGAGCAGAGATGAACTGCCCTGACCTGGTACCACCTATGGAGTTGTCATTTTAATATCAGTTTAACCCCATTACTGCTATAACACATAAACCATGTTAATAGAATGAAATGGATCCAGGTTCCATTTATTCTACATTAGATTTACTGCCTGTGGATCACTTCTCCAAAGTGGTCTGAAATCAAGATGACTGCAGGTCTGAATCCTAAACTAATAATATACTGACCAGCAGGAGAGGACAGTGGAGGAAATGGTGAGGGACAGTCTGATAGTACATCACTATATACTGTATACTATTCAGGTCCAGCACTATATACTATTCAGGTACAGCACTATATACTGTATACTATTCAGGTACATCACTATATACTGTATACTATTCAGGTACATCACTATATACTGTATACTATTCAGGTACATCACTATATACTGTATACTATTCAGGTCCAGCACTATATACTATTCAGGTACAGCACTATATACTGTATACTATTCAGGTACAGCACTATATACTGTATACTATTAAGGTACAGCACTATATACTGTATACTATTCAGGTACAGGTACATCACTATATACTGTATACTATTCAGGTACATCACTATATACTGTATACTATTCAGGTACATCACTATATACTGTATACTATTCAGGTACAGGTACATCACTATATACTGTATACTATTCAGGTACATCACTATATACTGTATACTATTCAGGTACATCACTATATACTGTATACTATTCAGGTACATCACTATATACTGTATACTATTCAGGTACATCACTATATACTGTATACTATTCAGGTACATCACTATATACTGTATACTATTCAGGTACATCACTATATACTGTATACTATTCAGGTACAGCACTATATACTGTATACTATTCAGGTACAGCACTATATACTATTCAGGTACAGCACTATATACTGTATACTATTCAGGTACAGCACTATATACTATTCAGGTACAGCACTATATACTGTATACTATTCAGGTACAGCACTATATACTATTCAGGTACAGCACTATATACTGTATACTATTCAGGTACAGCACTATATACTATATACTATTCAGGTACTACATGGAGTTAGAACAGCCAGATAGACCAGTGATCCATGAACCTAGAAAGGTCTCATTATCACTAAGAGACCAGTTAAAAGCAGAGATACTGTAGACCAGTGATCCATGAACCTAGAAAG
This sequence comes from Oncorhynchus gorbuscha, assembly GCF_021184085.1. NCBI lineage: Eukaryota > Metazoa > Chordata > Actinopteri > Salmoniformes > Salmonidae > Oncorhynchus > Oncorhynchus gorbuscha. The sequence goes on from NW_025746364.1 coordinate 18,538, forward strand.
GTCTCATTATCACTAAGAGACCAGTTAAAAGCAGAGATACTGTAGACCAGTGATCCATGAACCTAGAAAGGTCTCATTATCACTAAGAGACCAGTTAAAAGCAGAGATACTGTAGACCAGTGATCCATGAACCTAGAAAGGTCTCATTATCACTAAGAGACCAGTTAAAAGCAGAGATACTGTAGACCAGTGATCCATGAACCTAGAAAGGTCTCATTATCACTAAGAGACCAGTTAAAAGCAGAGATACTGTAGACCAGTGATCCATGAACCTAGAAAGGTCTCATTATCACTAAGAGACCAGTTAAAAGCAGAGATACTGTAGACCAGTGATCCCATGAACCTAGAAAGGTCTCATTATCACTAAGAGACCAGTTAAAAGCAGAGATACTGTAGACCAGTGATCCATGAACCTAGAAAGGTCTCATTATCACTAAGAGACCAGTTAAAAGCAGAGATACTGTAGACCAGTGATCCATGAACCTAGAAAGGTCTCATTATCACTAAGAGACCAGTTAAAAGCAGAGATACTGTAGACCAGTGATCCATGAACCTAGAAAGGTCTCATTATCACTAAGAGACCAGTTAAAAGCAGAGATACTGTAGACCAGTGATCCATGAACCTAGAAAGGTCTCATTATCACTAAGAGACCAGTTAATGTCATGTTTTGTCATTTATTATCATGTCTTGTCCCTGTGCTTCCCATTCTATTCGTTTCCCTCTGCTGGTCTTATTAGGTTCTTTCCCTCTTTCTATCCCTCTCTCTCCCCCTCCCTCTCTCACTCTCTCGCTCTCTCTTCTCTCTATCGTTCCGTTCCTGCTCCCAGCTGTTCCTATTCCCCTAATCATCATTTAGCCTTCCCACACCTGTTCCCGATCCTTTTCCCTGATTAGAGTCCCTATTTCTCTCCTTGTTTCCCGTACCTGCCCCGTCGGATCCTCATTTATATTCACCGTGCTGTGTCTATGTTTTGCCCTGTCGTGTCGTGTTTCCCTCAGATGCTGCGTGGTGAGCAGGTGTCTGAGTCTGCTAGGTTCAAGTGCCTTCCCGAGGCAACCTGCAGTTCTCGATCAAGTCTCCAGTCTGTTCTCGTCTTTACGTGTAGTATTATGCTTTTTGTTTTGTAATGTTTATTCTGGATTAAATACTCTGTTTTCGCCAAGTCGCTTTTGGGTCCTCATTCACCAGCATGACAGAAGGATCCGACCAAGGAATGGACCCAGCGACTACAGACGCTCGTAACACTGCCGTCGAGATCCAAGGAGCCATGCTCGGCAGACACGAGCAGGAATTGTCTGCTGCTCGCCATGCCGTGGAGAGCCTGGCCGCTCAGGTTTCCGACCTCTCTGGACAGTTCCAGAGTCTTCGTCTCGTGCCACCTGTTACTTCCTGGCCTGCCGAGCCTCCAGAACCTAGGGTTAATAACCCACCTTGCTACTCCGGGCAGCCCACTGAGTGCCGCTCCTTTCTCACCCAGTGTGAGATTGTGTTCTCTCTCCAACCCAACACATACTCTAGAGAGAGAGCTCGGGTTGCTTACGTCATTTCACTCCTTACTGGCCGGGCCCGAGAGTGGGGCACAGCTATCTGGGAGGCAAGGGCTGATTGTTCTAACAATTACCAGAACTTTAAAGAGGAGATGATTCGGGTTTTTGACCGTTCAGTTTTTGGTGGGGAGGCTTCTAGGGTCCTGGCTTCCCTATGCCAAGGTGATCGATCCATAACGGATTACTCTATAGAGTTTCGTACTCTTGCTGCCTCTAGTGACTGGAACGAGCCGGCGCTGCTCGCTCGTTTTCTGGAGGGACTCCACACAGTGGTCAAAGATGAGATTCTCTCTCGGGAGGTTCCTTCCAGTGTGGACTCTTTGATTGCTCTCGCCATCCGCATAGAACGACGGGTAGATCTTCGTCACCAGGCTCGTGGAAGAGAGCTCGCATCAACGGTGTTTCCCTGCTCCGCATCGCAACCATCTCCCTCCTCTGGCTCTGAGACTGAGCCCATGCAGCTGGGAGGGATTCGCATCTCGACTAAGGAGAGGGAACGGAGGATCACCAACCGCCTGTGCCTCTATTGCGGATTTGATGGACATTTTGTTAATTCATGTCCAGTAAGAGGCCAGAGCCCATCAGTAAGCGGAGGGCTACTGGTGAGCGCTACTACTCAGGTCTCTTCATCTAGATCTTGTACTACTATGTCGGTCCATCTACGCTGGACCGGTTCGGTGCTACATGCAGTGCCTTGATTGACTCTGGGGCTGAGGGTTGTTTCATGGACGAAGCATGGGTTCGGAAACATAACATTCCTTTCAGACAGTTAGACAAGCCTACGCCCATGTTTGCCTTAGATGGTAGTCATCTTCCCAGTATCAGATTTGAGACACTACCTTTAACTCTCACAGTATCTGGTAACCACAGTGAGACTATTTCTTTTTTGATTTTTCGTTCACCTTTCACACCTGTTGTTTTGGGTCATCCCTGGCTAGTATGTCATAATCCTTCTATTAATTGGTCTTGTAATTCTATCCTATCCTGGAACGTATCTTGTCATGTGAAGTGCTTAATGTCTGCCATCCCTCCCATTTCTTCTGTCCCCACTTCTCAGGAGGAACCTGGCGATTTGACAGGAGTGCCGGAGGAATATCATGATCTGCGCACGGTCTTCAGTCGGTCCCGAGCCAACTCCCTTCCTCCTCACCGGTCGTATGATTGTAGTATTGATCTCCTTCCGGGGACCACTCCTCCTCGGGGTAGACTATACTCTCTGTCGGCTCCCGAACGTAAGGCTCTCGAGGATTATTTATCTGTGTCTCTTGACGCCGGTACCATAGTGCCTTCTTCCTCTCCGGCCGGGGCGGGGTTCTTTTTGTTAAGAAGAAGGACGGTACTCTGCGCCCCTGCGTGGATTATCGAGGGCTGAATGACATAACGGTTAAGAATCGTTATCCGCTTCCCCTTATGTCATCAGCCTTCGAGATTCTGCAGGAGCCAGGTGCTTTACTAAGTTGGACCTTCGTAACGCTTACCATCTCGTGCGCATCAGAGAGGGGGACGAGTGGAAAACGGCGTTTAACACTCCGTTAGGGCATTTTGAGTACCGGGTTCTGCCGTTTGGTCTCGCCAATGCGCCAGCTGTTTTTCAGGCATTAGTTAATGATGTTCTGAGAGACATGCTGAACATCTTTGTTTTTGTCTATCTTGACGATATCCTGATTTTTTCACCGTCACTCGAGATTCATGTTCAGCACGTTCGACGTGTTCTACAGCGCCTTTTAGAGAATTGTCTCTACGTAAAGGCTGAGAAGTGCTCTTTTCATGTCTCCTCCGTTACTTTTCTCGGTTCCGTTATTTCCGCTGAAGGCATTCAGATGGATTCCGCTAAGGTCCAAGCTGTCAGTGATTGGCCCGTTCCAAGGTCACGTGTCGAGTTGCAGCGCTTTTTAGGTTTCGCTAATTTCTATCGGCGTTTCATTCGTAATTTCGGTCAAGTTGCTGCCCCTCTCACAGCTCTTACTTCTGTTAAGACGTGTTTTAAGTGGTCCGGTTCCGCCCAGGGAGCTTTTGATCTTCTAAAAGAACGTTTTACGTCCGCTCCTATCCTCGTTACTCCTGACGTCACTAGACAATTCATTGTCGAGGTTGACGCTTCAGAGGTAGGCGTGGGAGCCATTCTATCCCAGCGCTTCCAGTCTGACGATAAGGTTCATCCTTGCGCTTATTTTCTCATCGCCTGTCGCCATCTGAGCGCAACTATGATGTGGGTAACCGTGAACTGCTCGCCATCCGCTTAGCCCTAGGCGAATGGCGACAGTGGTTGGAGGGGCGACCGTTCCTTTTGTCGTTTGGACAGACCATAAGAACCTTGAGTACATCCGTTCTGCCAAACGACTTAATGCCCGTCAAGCTCGTTGGGCGTTGTTTTTCGCTCGTTTCGAGTTTGTGATTTCTTACCGTCCGGGTAGCAAGAACACCAAGCCTGATGCCTTATCCCGTCTGTTTAGTTCTTCTGTGGCTTCTACTGATCCCGAGGGGATTCTTCCTTATGGGCGTGTTGTCGGGTTGACAGTCTGGGGAATTGAAAGACAGGTTAAGCAAGCACTCACGCACACTGCGTCGCCCGCGCGCTTGTCCTAGTAACCTCCTTTTCGTTCCTGTTTCCACTCGTCTGGCTGTTCTTCAGTGGGCTCACTCTGCCAAGTTAGCTGGTCATCCCGGTGTTCGAGGCACTCTTGCGTCTATTCGCCAGCGATTTTGGTGGCCGACTCAGGAGCGTGACACGCGCCGTTTCGTGGCTGCTTGTTCGGACTGCGCGCAGACTAAGTCGGGTAACTCTCCTCCTGCCGGTCGTCTCAGACCGCTCCCCATTCCTTCTCGACCATGGTCTCACATCGCCCTAGACTTCATTACCGGTCTGCCTTTGTCTGCGGGGAAGACTGTGATTCTTACGGTTGTCGATAGGTTCTCTAAGGCGGCACATTTCATTCCCCTCGCTAAACTTCCTTCCGCTAAGGAGACGGCACAAATCATTATCGAGAATGTGTTCAGAATTCATGGCCTCCCGTTAGACGCCGTTTCAGACAGAGGCCCGCAATTCACGTCACAGTTTTGGAGGGAGTTCTGTCGTTTGATTGGTGCGTCCGTCAGTCTCTCTTCCGGGTTTCATCCCCAGTCTAACGGTCAAGCAGAGAGGGCCAATCAGACGATTGGTCGCATACTACGCAGCCTTTCTTTCAGAAACCCTGCGTCTTGGGCAGAACAGCTCCCCTGGGCAGAATACGCTCACAACTCGCTTCCTTCGTCTGCTACCGGGTTATCTCCGTTTCAGAGTAGTCTGGGTTACCAGCCTCCTCTATTCTCTTCCCAGCTTGCCGAGTCCAGCGTTCCCTCCGCTCAAGCGTTTGTCCAACGTTGTGAGCGCACCTGGAGGAGGGTGAGGTCTGCACTTTGCCGCTACAGGGCACAGACTGTGAGAGCCGCCAATAAACGCAGGATTAAGAGTCCTAGGTATTGTTGCGGCCAGAGAGTGTGGCTGTCCACTCGCAACCTTCCTCTTACGACAGCTTCTCGTAAGTTGACTCCGCGGTTCATTGGTCCGTTCCGTGTCTCCCAGGTCGTCAATCCTGTCGCTGTGCGACTGCTTCTTCCGCGACATCTTCGTCGCGTCCATCCTGTCTTCCATGTCTCCTGTGTTAAGCCCTTTCTTCGCACCCCCGTTCGTCTTCCCTCCCCCCTCCCGTCCTTGTCGAGAGCGCACCTATTTACAAGGTACATAAGATCATGGACATGCGTTCTCGGGGACGGGGTCACCAATACTTAGTGGATTGGGAGGGTTACGGTCCTGAGGAGAGGAGTTGGGTTCCGTCTCGGGACGTGCTGGACCGTTCACTCATTGATGATTTCCTCCGTTGCCGCCAGGATTCCTCCTCGAGTGCGCCAGGAGGCGCTCGGTGAGTGGGGGGGTACTGTCATGTTTTGTCATTTATTATCATGTCTTGTCCCTGTGCTTCCCATTCTATTCGTTTCCCTCTGCTGGTCTTATTAGGTTCTTTCCCTCTTTCTATCCCTCTCTCTCCCCCTCCCTCTCTCACTCTCTCGCTCTCTCTTCTCTCTATCGTTCCGTTCCTGCTCCCAGCTGTTCCTATTCCCCTAATCATCATTTAGCCTTCCCACACCTGTTCCCGATCCTTTTCCCTGATTAGAGTCCCTATTTCTCTCCTTGTTTCCCGTACCTGCCCCGTCGGATCCTCATTTATATTCACCGTGCTGTGTCTATGTTTTGCCCTGTCGTGTCGTGTTTCCCTCAGATGCTGCGTGGTGAGCAGGTGTCTGAGTCTGCTAGGTTCAAGTGCCTTCCCGAGGCAACCTGCAGTTCTCGATCAAGTCTCCAGTCTGTTCTCGTCTTTACGTGTAGTATTATGCTTTTTGTTTTGTAATGTTTATTCTGGATTAAATACTCTGTTTTCGCCAAGTCGCTTTTGGGTCCTCATTCACCAGCATGACAGTTAAAAGCAGAGATACTGTAGACCAGTGATCCATGAACCTAGAAAGGTCTCATTATCACTAAGAGACCAGTTAAAAGCAGAGATACTGTAGACCAGTGATCCATGAACCTAGAAAGGTCTCATTATCACTAAGAGACCAGTTAAAAGCAGAGATACTGTAGACCAGTGATCCATGAACCTAGAAAGGTCTCATTATCACTAAGAGACCAGTTAAAAGCAGAGATACTGAGGCTCAGGGCCTTAGATATCCTAGACAAAGTATCAGAGCCTACTGAATGGGTCCACTCACTAGTAATGGTGGAGAAGAAGACGACTCTCTCAGACTGTGTATGGATCCAACAGAGATAAACAAGCATGTAAAAAGGGAACCCTTCCTGCTGCCTACCAGAGGGGAGATATTCAGGGACATAACAGGGGAGAACAGGGGAGAGCGAGCGGTCGCATCCGCACTTCGGTCCGCAGGTAGTATTACTTTTCATTACTTTTCATTACATTTCATTATAGTACAACGGTTTGATTTGTCTAATCTTAGCAATTTCTTCTTAGCTAGCTACATAGCCGTCTTTGTATCAAAGATAATTGCGTAATTATCGTATTTCGTCGTCCTAACGTAGTCTACTGCCCAGCAGCTAGCCACATAGCTACGTCCACCGTATAGCAGCACCGTAGAAACTATTACACTCAACTGAACGACTTGATTAGTGTAGTGTTAGCTAGCTACATAGTTGTCTTTGCTGTCTTCGTATCCAAGATAATTGTGTAGTTTAGAGTATGTAGTCTTAGAGTGATTATCTTAATTTACAGAGGTTAGCTAGCCAGCTATTTGTCGTCCTTAACGTAGGAGACACTGCTAGCTAGCTAACAGCTAACAGCTAGCCAACGTCTACCGAATTAACTTCCCACTCAACAACCCGGTCGCATTCCGCTTCGCTCCACAGGTAGTATCACATTTTCATTTCATTTCATTACAGCACAACGGTTTGATTTGCTTGATCATAGCTAGCTACATAGCTAGCTACATAGCCGTCCTTGTATCAAAGATAATTGTGTAGTCTAGAGCGATTTTCTAGGTTAGCTAGCCAGCTATTGTCGTTCTTTTAACGCAACGTAACGTAATCAACACTGCTAGCTAGCCAGCTAGCCCCCGAATAGCTGCACTGTAGAAACTATTACACTCAACGGAACGACTTGATTAGTGTAGTGTCAACAACGCAGCCTCTGCCAGCTAGCCTACTTCAGCAGTACTGTATCATTTTAATCATTTTAGTCAATAAGATTCTTGCTACGTAAGCTTAACTTTCTGAACATTCGAGACGTGTAGTCCACTTGTCATTCCAATCTCCTTGCATTAGCGTAGCCTCTTCTGTAGCCTGTCAACTATGTGTCTGTCTATCCCTGTTCTCTCCTCTCTGCACAGACCATACAAACGCTCCACACCGCGTGGCCGCGGCCACCCTAATCTGGTGGTCCCAGCGCGCATGACCCACGTGGAGTTCCAGGTCTCCGGTAGCCTCTGGAACTGCCGATCTGCGGCCAACAAGGCAGAGTTCATCTCAGCCTATGCCTCCCTCCAGTCCCTCGACTTCTTGGCACTGACGGAAACATGGATCACCACAGATAACACTGCTACTCCTACTGCTCTCTCCTCGTCCGCCCACGTGTTCTCGCACACCCTGAGAGCTTCTGGTCAGCGGGGTGGTGGCACCGGGATCCTCATCTCTCCCAAGTGGTCATTCTCTCTTTCTCCCCTTACCCATCTGTCTATCGCCTCCTTTGAATTCCATGCTGTCACAGTTACCAGCCCTTTCAAGCTTAACATCCTTATCATTTATCGCCCTCCAGGTTCCCTCGGAGAGTTCATCAATGAGCTTGATGCCTTGATAAGCTCCTTTCCTGAGGACGGCTCACCTCTCACAGTTCTGGGCGACTTTAACCTCCCCACGTCCACCTTTGACTCATTCCTCTCTGCCTCCTTTCCACTCCTCTCCTCTTTTGACCTCACCCTCTCACCTTCCCCCCCTACTCACAAGGCAGGCAATACGCTCGACCTCATCTTTACTAGATGCTGTTCTCCCACTAACCCCATTGCAACTCCCCTCCAAGTCTCCGACCACTACCTTGTATCCTTTTCCCTCTCGCTCTCATCCAACACTTCCCACACTGCCCCTACTCGGATGGTATCGCGCCGTCCCAACCTTCGCTCTCTCTCCCCCGCTACTCTCTCCTCTTCCATCCTATCATCTCTTCCCTCTGCTCAAACCTTCTCCAACCTATCTCCTGATTCTGCCTCCTCAACCCTCCTCTCCTCCCTTTCTGCATCCTTTGACTCTCTATGTCCCCTATCCTCCAGGCCGGCTCGGTCCTCCCCTCCCGCTCCGTGGCTCGACGACTCATTGCGAGCTCACAGAACAGGGCTCCGGGCAGCCGAGCGGAAATGGAGGAAAACTCGCCTCCCTGCGGACCTGGCATCCTTTCACTCCCTCCTCTCTACATTTTCCTCCTCTGTCTCTGCTGCTAAAGCCACCTTCTACCACTCTAAATTCCAAGCATCTGCCTCTAACCCTAGGAATCTCTTTGCCACCTTCTCCTCCCTCCTGAATCCTCCTCCCCTCCCCCCCCCTCCTCCTCCCACTCTGCAGATGACTTCGTCAACCATTTTGAAAAGAAGGTCGACGACATCCGATCCTCGTTTGCTAAGTCAAACGACACCGCTGGTTCTGCTCACACTGCCCTACCCTGTGCTCTGACCTCTTTCTCCCCCCCTCTCTCCAGATGAAATCTCGCGTCTTGTGACGGCCGGCTGCCCAACAACCTGCCCGCTTGACCCTATCCCCTCCTCTCTTCTCCAGACCATTTCCGGAGACCTTCTCCCTTACCTCACCTCGCTCATCAACTCATCCCTGACCGCTGGCTACGTCCTATCGGCTGCCTTCGATACTGTGAACCATCAGATCCTCCTCTCCACCCTCTCCGAGTTGGGCATCTCCGGCGCGGCCCATGCTTGGATTGCATCCTACCTGACAGGTCGCTCCTACCAGGTGGCGTGGCGAGAATCTGTCTCCTCACCACGCGCTCTCACCACTGGTGTCCCCCAGGGCTCTGTTCTAGGCCCTCTCCTATTCTCGCTATACACCAAGTCACTTGGCTCTGTCATAACCTCACATGGTCTCTCCTATCATTGCTATGCAGACGACACACAATTAATCTTCTCCTTTCCCCCTTCTGATGACCAGGTGGCGAATCGCATCTCTGCATGTCTGGCAGACATATCAGTGTGGATGACGGATCACCACCTCAAGCTGAACCTCGGCAAGACGGAGCTGCTCTTCCTCCCCGGGAAGGACTGCCCGTTCCATGATCTCACCATCACGGTTGACAACTCCATTGTGTCCTCCTCCCAGAGCGCTAAGAACCTTGCCGTGATCCTGGACAACACCCTGTCGTTCTCAACTAACATCAAGGCGGTGGCCCGTTCCTGTAGGTTCATGCTCTACAACATCCGCAGAGTACGACCCTGCCTCACACAGGAAGCGGCGCAGGTCCTAATCCAGGCACTTGTCATCTCCCGTCTGGATTGCTGCAACTCGCTGTTGGCTGGGCTCCCTGCCTGTGCCATTAAACCCCTACAACTCATCCAGAACGCCGCAGCCCGTCTGGTGTTCAACCTTCCCAAGTTCTCTCACGTCACCCCGCTCCTCCGCTCTCTCCACTGGCTTCCAGTTGAAGCTCGCATCCGCTACAAGACCATGGTGCTTGCCTACGGAGCTGTGAGGGGAACGGCACCTCAGTACCTCCAGGCTCTGATCAGGCCCTACACCCAAACAAGGGCACTGCGTTCATCCTCCCTACCACTGAGGAAGTACAGTTCCCGCTCAGCCCAGTCAAAACTGTTCGCTGCTCCGGCCCCCCAATGGTGGAACAAACTCCCTCACGACGCCAGGACAGTGGAGTCAATCACCACCTTCCGGAGACACCTGAAACCCCACCTCTTTAAGGAATACCTAGGATAGGATAAGTAATCCTTCTCACCCCCCCCCTCCCTAAAATATTTAGATGCACTATTGTAAAGTGGCTGTTCCACTGGATGTCATAAGGTGAATGCACCAATTTGTAAGTCGCTCTGGATAAGAGCGTCTGCTAAATGACTTAAATGTAAATGTAAATGTAATGGTTGTTCCTGTCTGTTATATTATTAAATGTTAGGGAGGGGGGGGGGTTGAGAAGGATTACTTATCCTATCCTGCATCTGATGGTGACAGGTGTGTGTAAACGATGGTGACAGGTGTGTGTAAACGATGGTGACAGGTGTGTGTAAACGATGGTGACAGGTGTGTATAAACGATGGGCAGGGAGGGGGAGTGAGAGCAGACGTGACAGGCTGGCCAAGGTGCGGGATCCTGTCGAGCCGGCTGAGGCCAAGGAGCATGATGAGGCAGCTGAGACCAGGGAGCATGATGAGGCAGCTGAGGCCAGGGATTATGATGAGCCGGCTGAGGCCAAGGAGCATGATGAGCCGACTGAGGCCAAGGAGCATGATGAGCCAGCTGAGGCCAGGGAGCATGATGAGGCAGCTGAGGCCAGGGAGCATGATGAGCCGGCTGAGGCCAGGGAGCATGATGAGGCAGCTGAGGCCAGGGAGCATGATGAGCCGGCTGAGGCCAGGGAGCATGATGATGCAGCTGAGGCCAGGGAGCATGATGAGCCGGCTGAGGCCAGGGAGCATGATGAGCCAGCTGAGGCCAGGGAGCATGATGAGGCAGCTGAGGCCAGGGAGCATGATGAGCCGGCTGAGGCCAGGGAGCATGATGACCCTTATTTCACCAGGTGTGACATTGACACTGTGTTGCTTTGATGAAGAAGATCCAAAACTCTTTAACATTTAATATCATTGAAGGAAATAAGCTGAAGTTCATCTTGAACTTTCCACAGGAACAGAGAGACACAGACTCAGATTTACACTTTAAAATGTCAAACACAATGAGGGTTTGTCATTCTCTTACTGAAATGTGTATCTACACTGTTCTTCAAGTCAATGTGTTTTTGTTCATGTGTTTTTTGTATATTGTTAAAAGTAGTCCTTGTGCATAGAGTTGTAAAGTTTGTTTAACTTTGCAATGATTGTTTTTTGCTTGACAAACATTTTCAAGTTAAAAATCTGATTCTCAATGTCACTCTGTTACCATGGAAATGACCAACTTCAGTTTTACATTCCTAGGACTGAGAGCTCCTTCACCCAGTTGTGATTGTACATAGAGAACCCCCTGAGAGAGAGAGAGAGAGAGAGAGAGAGAGAGAGAGAGAGAGAGAGAGAGAGAGAGAGAGAGAGAGAGAGAGAGAGAGAGAGAGAGAGAGAGCTGTACTCACTCCCTATGTGTCTGTGTGCACCCAGGAAGACAGCCTCCAGACCCAGACTGTAGACCATCACATGAAGCACTCAGAGACACAGGTCCTTACAGCCTCCAGACCCAGACTGTAGACCATCACATGAAGCACTCAGAGACACAGGTCCTTACAGCCTCCAGACCCAGACTGTAGACCATCACATGAAGCATCCAGAGACACAGGTCCTTACAGCCTCCAGACCCAGACTGTAGACCATCACATGAAGCACTCAGAGACACAGGTCCTTACAGCCTCCAGACCCAGACTGTAGACCATCACATGAAGCATCCAGAGACACAGGTCCTTACAGCCTCCAGACCCAGACTGTAGACCATCACATGAAGCACTCAGAGACACAGGTCCTTACAGCCTCCAGACCCAGACTGTAGACCATCACATGAAGCATCCAGAGACACAGGTCCTTACAGCCTCCAGACCCAGACTGTAGACCATCACATGAAGCACTCAGAGACACGGGTCCTTACAGCCTCCAGACCCAGACTGTAGACCATCACATGAAGCACTCAGAGACACAGGTCCTTACAGCCTCCAGACCCAGACTGTAGACCATCACATGAAGCACTCAGAGACACAGGTCCTTACAGCCTCCAGACCCAGACTGTAGACCATCACATGAAGCATCCAGAGACACAGGTCCTTACAGAGCAGGAAGAAACACGACTGGATCTCACAGGATCCATTCACTCCTTCCCATAACCCCCTTATGGGGTTTATGACAGTCTTAAATACCTCATCCCCACTTTTTCCTCTCTCTACCCTATTGATGTTACATTTGGAAAACCCTTGGTTAACAGAGATTCTGGGAACATCAGAAGTTGGGGGGAAATTAACTATATTCTGGTAATCAGAACAATTGAACATATGCGGTGGTACTTAATGAATATGATGTCAGTTCGGTTGTCATCTGAGACATTCTCATCAATGATGACAAACTCTACAGTGGAAAGTCTACACATCAGAGTTATCGGATTCACATGGAATTAATGTTCAATTTAAATATTAAATTATTTGTGATGGGATGAAATGTTATTTTAGCTTCTAAAATGTGAGATTTGTGTTTTCATAAGAATAGGGCTGCTCAATCAGTGGCCCACCCTTTGGATGGGCTACAACACTTTTCAAACACACCCTCCTCTCTCTTCCTATATAAGCCCTTGACGACTATATAACCTCCTGTCACAAAGATGTGACGACGACGGTCCTATGTCAGAATGGTTCAGATAATAACTACAGAACGAAGCCAACATCAGTGTGAGCTTTGGTTGCAAATGGTATGAACTTTGAACTCTTATTCACCACAGAAGTGATACCTCCTAGCCGTTGAGTTAGCAACAGTATCAGCAAACGCAGGTTAGGAAGGAACAGACAGAGTATCCTTTCTACCACACAACGACGTTACTACAACGTATTTAATTTACCAGCAGAGACATTCTTCAAAGGACACAGGACTCGGTTGGGCAACACGGTCTTCCATCTACCACCAACCTACCGAAGCGCAGCTCAGAGTAAATATTTATTGCATTTGGATCAGATGCTGTATTGGAATGGATCAGATGCTGTATTGGAATGGATCAGATGCTGTATTGGAATGGATCAGATGCTGTATTGGAATGGATCAGATGCTGTATTGGAATGGATCAGATGCTGTATTGGAATGGATCAGATGCTGTATTTAGAATGGATCAGATGCTGTATTGGAATGGATCAGATGCTGTATTGGAATGGATCAGATGCTGTATTGGAATGGATCAGATGCTGTATTGGAATGGATCAGATGCTGTATTGGAATGGATCAGATGCTGTATTGGAATGGATCAGATGCTGTATTGGAATGGATCAGATGCTGTATTGGAATGGATCAGATGCTGTATTGGAATGGATCAGATGCTGTATTAGAATGGATCAGATGCTGTATTGGAATGGATCAGATGCTGTATTGGAATGGATCAGATGCTGTATTTCTGATGGCACAGCTTCTCCCTGTGTTCCTCAGTCTTCCCGCTCTTTCACTCAAACCCAGCCCCCCGTTCTTTGTGTAACCAGCTGTCATATCTGTTCCGCCCACTAGGGACGTTTTCCTTTATGACCTAATTTGCAATCAAGGTATGATTCATTGTGTTTATGTGTGATTAGTTAGGTATTTAGTAAATAAATAATTAAACCCAGTTTTGTATTTGCTGATTCTAATTGTTAGCCAGGGTTCGTGTAGATAACCAAGAATCTACAACTTTCAGATGAGACGGAATTAAGATGACAATTGATATTGACTGCTATTGATGTCAAATATTACTAGGTCTTTAAGAGGTTATTCGGAAGATAACAGCTCTATAAATATTATTTTGTGGTGCCCGACTCTCTAGTTAATTACATTTACATGTTTAGCTCAATCAGGGAATATTAATTACGGAGAAATCATGTTATAGAATAGCATGTCATATCACTTAATCTGGCATAGCCAAAGACATGACAAGTTGTTTTTACCTCTTGCTCCTACCTGGCACGCAGGCGTCCCATCTAGAGCTCTGGAAATACAAATGCGCTACCATAAATGCTAATAGTATTAGTTAAAACTCAAACGTTCATTAAAATACACATGCAGGGTATTGAATTAAAGCTACACTCTTTGTGAATCCAGGCAACAAGTCAGATTTTTAAAATGCTTTTCGGCGAAAGCATGAGAAGCTATTATCAGATAGCATGTAACACCCCAAAAGACCCGCAGGGGACGTAAACAAAATAATTAGCATAGTCGCCGCTACACAAACCGCACAAATAAAATAGAAAACATTCATTACCTTTGACCATCTTCTTTGTTGGCGCTCCTAGATGTCCCATAATCACTATTGGGTCTTTTTTTCGATTAAATCGGTCCATATATAGCCTAGATATCGATCTATGAAGACTGTGTGATAAACAAAAAAAAATAGCGTCTTATAACGTAACGTCATTTTTTAAAATTAAAAAAGTTGACGATAAACTTTCACAAAACACTTCGAAATACTTTTGTAATGCAACTTTAGGTATTAGTACACGTTAATAAGCGATAAAATTCATCAGGAGGCGATGTAAATTCTATAGCTGTCCGTCTCGAAAAGATGTCTGGAGAGAGCTCGACCAAAACATCCGGTGGGAGACCGGAGGGAATCGGTTCCCTTGATTCGGTTTGACCAAGAATCAAAGCTGAATCAAATGACAAGACTCTAGACATCGTGTGGAAGCTGTAGGCACTGAAACCCTTGGCCTCATGTAATTCGGTTCACTTTGAACATATCCTGGAAGTAGCGCAAGGATATTTATTTCCATTTTCAGTGATCAGATTTTCTTGCACTTTTCGATGAAACGCACGTTCTGTTATAGTCACAGCCGTGATTTAACCAGTTTTATAAACGTCTGAGTGTTTTCTATCCACACATACTAATCATATGCATATACTATATTCCTGGCCTGAGTAGCAGGGCGTTGAAATGTTGCGCGACTTTTAACAGAATGTTCGAAAAAGTAGAGGGTCGACTGAGTTTTTAAGGACAGTGACATCAGAGCTATATACAATATAGGATATAAAAGATTACATGTTTAGAGGGGTTGAACTCTGTATATGGCTCAGAGGGAGGTCAATCACTTTGTACCTTGACCTTAACACTGATAGCAGCAACAACAACCACAGCAGAGAAGTTGGCTGTGTCGACAGACAGACAGACAGACAGACAGACAGACAGACAGACAGACAGACAGACAGACAGACAGACAGACAGACAGACAGACAGACAGACAGACAGACAGACAGACAGACAGACAGACAGACAGACAGACAGACAGACAGACAGACAGACAGACAGACAGTTTACTATGACTGGATGAAGGGATGCAGTGTTGAATGCTTCCTTTAGGTCTCCTGGTCTCTTGGGATTTAAAGAGGTTTCACCTAGTCAGCTCAGGGATTCAAACCAGCGACCTTTCAGTTACTGTCCCTAAACCACAAGGGAACATAGACAGAGGTTTCACCTAGTCAGCTCAGGGATTCAAACTAACGACCTTTCAGTTACTGTCCCTATGCTCTAAACCACTAGGATACCTTTCACCTTTACAGTGTGTCTCTATACCTCTCAGTCTCTAAACCACTAGGATAACTGTCACCTTGACAGTGTGTCTCTATACCTCTCAGTCTCTAAACCACTAGGATACCTGTCACCTTGACAGTATGTCTCTATACCTCTCAGTCTCTAAACCACTAGGATACCTGTCACCTTGACAGTATGTCTCTATACCTCTCAGTCTCTAAACCACTAGGATACCTTTCACCTTTACAGTGTGTCTCTATACCTCTCAGTCTCTAAACCACTAGGATAACTGTCACCTTGACAGTGTGTCTCTATACCTCTCAGTCTCTAAACCACTAGGATACCTGTCACCTTGACAGTGTGTCTCTGTACCTCTCAGTCTCTGAAGACACCCAGCCACGGTTAGGATTATTAGAGAAGCATTTCTTGCTGAAAGACAGTTTAATTTCATCTGGTTTCAGAAATAATGTATTGTATATGTCCATAACCCCGTCCACCTATAAGATGTGGGGGATCTGTATGACTAAGAAGAGACACGAAGAACTCTGACTTTAAAACGTCTTCTCTTTTTAGTCCCAGATATGTCTAGGGTTACTGCTGAATGTAGTACCTCTAACCCTGACCCTAGACCTGTCAGTAATAACCACACTGTAATGTAAAGTATTACCTCATTCTCAATGATCAGTCAATACATACAGTATTCAGTAGACTTCTACCTCTCTGCACTCCTCCTTCTCTCGTTCTCTCCCTCCAACCCCTCCCTCACTCTAACCCCTCCCCTCTGGCAGAACTAGGAAGTCCCTCCCCCTCGCACAAACTATTTTCTGAGGAAACAAAATGGATCTGAGTCTCTGTGTCGTCTGTCTGTGTGAGAGTGAACAACCGTCCAAATGGCTCAACAGGGAGTTCTGCTGGACCAGGACCAGGACCAGTTCTGTTGTTCTGTCTGTCTGGATCTACTGAAGGAGCCGGTCACTACTGCATGTGGACACAATTACTGTAGAATCTGTATTGAGGGCTGCTGGGATCAGGATGTTCTGAAAGGGGTCTATAGCTGTCCTCAGTGCAGAGAGACCTTCACTCCAAGGCCTAATCTGAGGAAAAATAACATGTTGGCTGAGATGGTGGAGAAACTGAGGAAGACAGGACTCCAGGCTGCTCCCCCTCCTGCTCTGTGCTATGCTGGACCTGGAGATGTGGTGTGTGATGTCTGCACTGGGACCAGAAAGCAGAAAGCCCTCATGTCTTGTCTGGTGTGTCTGGCCTCTTACTGTGAGACTCACCTCCAACCTCACTATGAATCTCCTGCTTTGAAGAAGCACAAGCTGGTCAAAGCCACCGCACAACTACAGGAGAAGATCTGCTCTCATCATGACAAACTGCTGGAGGTTTACTGTCGTACCGATCAGCAGTGTATCTGTCTGCTGTGTGTGATGGATGGACATAAAGGCCATGATACAGTGTCAGCTGCAGCAGAGAGGACTGAGAAACAGGTAAGACCAGAACAACTTGTTGGTGACTGTCTGATAAACAAAGAATTAAAGATACAGTAGGAACTAAATCTGTTTCAATATGAGATCATTATATTATATACAATATGAAATGGATCCACAAATATGAACACAAACCTTGAGTTATTGAGTTTGTTTCAAATGTATCACCATTTTCTAACGTCAAACACTATTATCATTCTGAATGGCCTTTTATGAGTCCAAAGTTCAGTCTCAACCCCTTGATACATGTAGGCCTACCATAAAAACTATAATCATTCACATAGCAACATAATATAATATTGTAAAGGGACTTCCTCAGGATTGTAGACCTTCCTCTCTATGGGTCCTATGTCACATTTCTATACTATTGATCTACTGGACTAATAAAGCTTGATAGCTCATTGAAGAGTGATTCTCCACAGAGGCAGCTGGGGATGAGTCTGCAGAAGGTCCAGCAGAGATTCCAGGAGAGAGAGAAGAGGCTGAAGGAGCTCCAACAGGCTGTGAAGTCTTTCAAGGTGAGTATTGTTGACCAGAGGAGATACACCATTTCACTTCTCTCCTCCAGTCAGAGAGAGAGAGAGAGGGGCCCCTATTCAATCCCACTGACCCCACTGTTGGGAACAGGCTGTCTGGACCCCTTTCAGAGAATAGACTGGTTCATGTAACTGACTGGGCTGCCTCATCACATAACCATGAGTAACCATGACTGACTCATGGTCCCTATACATTAAAATGGAACTGTCTCTCTCTCGATTGAATTAAACTCATAGGGCTTTATTGGCATGGAAATATATGTTTACATTGCCAAAGCAAGTGAAATAGACAATCAGAAATGAACAGTAAACATTACACTTGGAAGGGATTTGGGGGATGGGGGAGGGTCTATTAGAAGTTAGTGGGACTTTTATTTTCTCAGAAGTACTGAGTTAGGTAGGAGGATTTAGAGTGGTGTAAACCGCGATTGAACACACTCCAGAACAGTAGGTGGCGCCATGCACCTTTAACGTTGGTTTGAGGACCTCCATTATATCATAGAAGAAGAAGTTGGTCTGTGAGGGTTTTGTTGTTCCTGAGGAGGGCTACTATTCTTTTCTCTTTTGGTTTTCAAGTATTTTCAGAATGTATTAAAGCCAAAACTAAAGCTTCCCTGAACAATCCAATATATCAGTCAATATATTTTCTCTGTGATTTATTTTCTCTCCGTCAACTGTTCCATCGCATCTTAACCGTCTTACCGGGCGGGCACTAGGACCCGGGGGAGGCTGCTGCTGCAGAGGCTGCTGCACCGCTCGTGACTGTCAGTCCTCCTTGTAGCTCATTGGTTAAGCTGTGGCTCGAGACTGTTAACAGTTAACGGACAGGACACATTCATGTCGAGGCCGTGATGTGAATGTGTGGTAAGTTACAATAGAGAGAGAGAGTTTTCACTAAGTAATTATCTTTTTGTTTTCTCATGATTTGGTTGGGTCTAATTGTGCTGTTGTCCTGGGGCTCTGTAGGGTGTGTTTGTGTTTGTGAACAGAGCCCCAGGACCAGCTTGCTTCGGGGACTCTTCTCCAGGTTCATCTCTCTGTAGGTGATGGCTTTGTTATGGAAGGTTTGTGAATCGCTTCCTTTTAGGTGGTTGTAGAATTTAATGGCTCTTTTCTGGATTTGGATAATTAGTGGGTATCGGCCTAATTCTGCTCTGCATGCATTATTTGGTGTTTTACGTTGTACACGGAGGATATTTTTGCAGAATTCTGCGTGCAGAGTCTCAATTTGGTGTTTGTCCAATTTTGTGAAGTCTTGGTTGGTGAACGGACCCCAGACCTCACAACCATAAAGGGCAATGGGCTCTATGACTGATTCAAGTATTTTTAGCCAAATCCTAATTGGTATGTTGAAATTTATGTTTCTTTTGATGGCATAGAATGCCCTTCTTGCCTTGTCTCTCAGATCGTTCACAGCTTTGTGGAAGTTACCTGTGGCGCTGATGTTTAGGCCAAGGTATGTATAGTTTTTTGTGTGCTCTAAGGCAACAGTGTCTAGATGGAATTTGTATTTGTGATCCTGGTGACTGGACCTTTTTTGCAATACCATTATTTTGGTCTTACTGAGATTTACTGTCAGGGCCCAGGTCTGACAGAATCTGTGCATAAGATCTAGGTGCTGCTGTAGGCCCTCCTTGGTTGGTGACAGAAGCACCAGATCATCAGCAAACAGCAGACATTTGACTTCGGATTCTAGCAGGGGGAGGCCGGGTGCTGCAGACTTTTCTAGTGCCCGCGCCAATTCGTTGATATAATTTGTAAGTCGCTCTGGATAAGAGCGTCTGCTAAATGACTTAAATGTAAATGTAAATATATGTTGAAGAGGGTGGGGCTTAAGCTGCATCCCTGTCTAACCCCACGACCCTGTGTGAAGAAATGTGTGTGTTTTTTGCCAATTTTAACCGCACACTTGTTGTTTGTGTACATGGATTTTATAATGTCATATGTTTTACCCCCAACACCACTTTCCATCAGTTTGTATAGCAGACCCTCATGCCAGATTGAGTCGAAGGCTTTTTTGAAATCAACAAAACATGAGAAGACTTTGCCTTTGTTTTGGTTTGTTTGGTTGTCAATTAGGGTGTGCAGGGTGAATACATGGTCTGTTGTACGGTAATTTGGTAAAAAGCCAATTTGACATTTGCTCAGTACATTGTTTTCCTTGAGGAAATGTACGAGTCTGCTGTTAATAATAATGCAGAGGATTTTCCCAAGGTTACTGTTGACACATATTCCACGGTAGTTATTGGGGTCAAATTTGTCTCCACTTTTGTGGATTGGGGTGATCAGTCCTTGGTTCCAAATATTGGGGAAGATGCCAGAGCTAAGTATGATGTTAAAGAGTTTTAGTATAGCCAATTGGAATTTGTTGTCTGTATATTTGATCATTTCATTGAGGATACCATCGACACCACAGGCCTTTTTGGGTTGGAGGGTTTTTATTTTGTCCTGTAACTCATTCAATGTAATTGGAGAATCCAGTGGGTTCTGGTCTTTAATAGTTGATTCTAAGATCTGTATTTGATCATGTATATGTTTTTGCTCTTTATTCTTTGTTATAGAACCAAAAAGATTGGAGAAGTGGTTTACCCATACATCTCCATTTTGGATAGATCATTCTTTGTGTTGTTTGTTTAGTGTTTTCCAATTTTCCCAGAAGTGGTTAGAGTCTATGGATTCTTCAATTACATTGAGCTGATTTCTGACATGCTGTTCCTTCTTTTTCCGTAGTGTATTTCAGTATTGTTTTAGTGATTCACCATAGTGAAGGCGTAGACTCAGGTTTTCCGGGTCTCTATGTTTTTGGTTGGACAGGTTTCTCAATTTCTTTCTTAGATTTTTGCATTCTTCATCAAACCATTTGTCATTATTGTTAATTTTCTTCAGTTTTCTATTTGAGGTTTTTAGATTTGATAGGGAAGCTGAGAGGTCAAATATACTGTTAAGATTTTCTACTGCCAAGTTTACACCTTCACTATTACAGTGGAACGTTTTACCCAGGAAATTGTCTAAAAGGGATTGAATTTTTGTTGCCTAATTGTTTTTTGGTAGGTTTTCAAACTGCATTCCTTCCATCTTAGCATTTCTTAATGTTACTCAGTTCCTTTGGCTTTGATGCCTCATGATTGAGTATTGCTCTGTTTAAGTAGACTGTGATTTTGCTGTGGTCTGATAGGGGTGTTAGTGGACTGACTGTGAACGCTCTGAGATAAAGTAGTCTACAGTACTACTGCCAAGAGATGAGCTATAGGTGTACCTACCATAGGAGTCCCCTCGAAGCCTACCGTTGACTATGTACATACCCAGCGTGCGACAGAGCTGCAGGAGTTGTGACCCGTTTTTGTTGGTTATGTTGCCATAGTTGTGCCTAGGGGGGCATATGTGGGAGGGGATGCTGTCACCTCCAGGCAGATGTTTGTCCCCCTGTGTGCTGAGGGTGTCAGGTTCTTGTCCGGTTCTGGCATTTAGGTCGCCACAGACTAGTACATGTCCCTGGGCCTGGAAATGATTGATTTCGCCCTCCATGATGGCGAAGCTCTCTTCATTAAAATATGGGGATTCTAGTGGGGGGATATAGGTAGCACACAGGAGGACATTTTTCTCTGTTAGGATAATTTCCTTTTGAATTTCTAGCCAAATGTAGAATGTTCCTGTTTTTATTAATTTAATGGAGTGAGTTAGGTCTGCTCTATACCAAATTAGCATACCCCCTGAGTCCCTTCCCTGTTTCACACCTGGTAGTTTGGTGGATGGGACTACCAGCTCTCTGTAACCTAGAGGGCAACCAGTGGGTTGCCCTATACCCTATACCATATCTCCTCTATACCAGGTTTCTTGCAGGATGACAATGTCTGTATTACCGATTTCTTTGGTGAAGTCCGGGTTTCTGCTCTTTAGGCCAAAGGCAGATGACCTCAGGCCTTGGATATTCCAGGATAATATAGTGAAGGCTTTTTGTTCCATAGAGTTTGTCTACTTCCGGGTTGGAGCGAGCGGTCGCATTTGCACTTCGGTCCGCAGGTAGTATTACTTTTCATTACTTTTCATTACGTTTCATTACAGTACAACGGTTTGATTTGTCTAATCTTAGCAATTTCTTCTTAGCTAGCTACATAGCCGTCTTTGTATCAAAGATAATTGCGTAATTATCGTATTTCGTCGTCCTAACGTAGTCTACTGCAGCTAGCCACATAGCTAACGTCCACCCTATAGCAGCACCGTAGAAACTATTACACTCAACTGAACGACTTGATTAGTGTAGTGTTAGCTAGCTACATAGTTGTCTTTGCTGTCTTCGTATCCAAGATAATTGTGTAGTTTAGAGTGTGTAGTCTTAGAGTGATTATCTTAATTTACCGAGGTTAGCTAGCCAGCTATTTGTCGTCCTTAACGTAGGATACACTGCTAGCTAGCTAACAGCTAACAGCTAGCCAACAACAACCCGGTCGCATTCCGCTTCGCTCCACAGGTAGTATCACATTTTCATTTCATTTCATTACAGCACAACGGTTTGATTTGCTTGATCGTAGCTAGCTACATAGCTAGCTACATAGCCGTCCTTGTATCAAAGATAATTGTGTAGTCTAGAGCGATTTTCTAGGTTAGCTAGCCAGCTATTGTCGTTCTTTTAACGCAACGTAACGTAATCAACACTGCTAGCTAGCCAGCTAGCCCCCGAATAGTAGCACTGTAGAAACTATTACACTCAACGGAACGACTTGATTAGTGTAGTGTCAACAACGCAGCCACTGCCAGCTAGCCTACTTCAGCAGTACTGTATCATTTTAATCATTTTAGTCAATAAGATTCTTGCTACGTAAGCTTAACTTTCTGAACATTCGAGACGTGTAGTCCACTTGTCATTCCAATCTCCTTGCATTAGCGTAGCCTCTTCTGTAGCCTGTCAACTATGTGTCTGTCTATCCCTGTTCTCTCCTCTCTGCACAGACCATACAAACGCTCCACACCGCGTGGCCGCGGCCACCCTAATCTGGTGGTCCCAGCGCGCATGACCCACGTGGAGTTCCAGGTCTCCGGTAGCCTCTGGAACTGCCGATCTGCGGCCAACAAGGCAGAGTTCATCTCAGCCTATGCCTCCCTCCAGTCCCTCGACTTCTTGGCACTGACGGAAACATGGATCACCACAGATAACACTGCTACTCCTACTGCTCTCTCCTCGTCCGCCCATGTGTTCTCGCACACCCGAGAGCTTCTGGTCAGCGGGGTGGTGGCACCGAGATCCTCATCTCTCCCAAGTGGTCATTCTCTCTTTCTCCCCTTACCCATCTGTCTATCGCCTCCTTTGAATTCCATGCTGTCACAGTTACCAGCCCTTTCAAGCTTAACATCCTTATCATTTATCGCCCTCCAGGTTCCCTCGGAGAGTTCATCAATGAGCTTGATGCCTTGATAAGCTCCTTTCCTGAGGACGGCTCACCTCTCACAGTTCTGGGCGACTTTAACCTCCCCACGTCCACCTTTGACTCATTCCTCTCTGCCTCCTTCTTTCCACTCCTCTCCTCTTTTGACCTCACCCTCTCACCTTCCCCCCCTACTCACGAGGCAGGCAATACGCTCGACCTCATCTTTACTAGATGCTGTTCTTCCACTAACCCCATTGCAACTCCCCTCCAAGTCTCCGACCACTACCTTGTATCCTTTTCCCTCTCGCTCTCATCCAACACTTCCCACACTGCCCCTACTCGGATGGTATCGCGCCGTCCCAACCTTCGCTCTCTCTCCCCCGCTACTCTCTCCTCTTCCATCCTATCATCTCTTCCCTCTGCTCAAACCTTCTCCAACCTATCTCCTGATTCTGCCTCCTCAACCCTCCTCTCCTCCCTTTCACAACAGTGGTAGGCTTGATTACCAACAATGACGAGACGGCCTACAGGGAGGAGGTGAGGGCCCTCGGAGTGTGGTGTCAGGAAAATAACCTCACACTCAACGTCAACAAAACTAAGGAGATGATTGTGGACTTCAGGAAACAGCAGAGGGAACACCCCCCTATCCACATCGATGGAACAGTAGTGGAGAGGGTAGCTAGTTTTAAGTTCCTCGGCATACACATCACAGACAAACTGAATTGGTCCACTCACACTGACAGCGTCGTGAAGAAGGCGCAGCAGCGCCTATTCAACCTCAGGAGGCTTAAGAAATTCGGCTTGTCACCAAAAGCACTCACAAACTTCTACAGATGCACAATCGAGAGCATCCTGGCGGGCTGTATCACCGCCTGGTACGGCAACTGCTCCGCCCTCAACCGTAAGGCTCTCCAGAGGGTAGTGAGGACTGCACAACGCATCACCGGGGGCAAACTACCTGCCCTCCAGGACACCTACACCACCCGTTGTTACAGGAAGGCCATCAACCAACCGAACCACTGCCTGTTCACCCCGCTATCATCCAGAAGGCGAGGTCAGTACAGGTGCATCAAAGCTGGGACCGAGAGACTGAAAAACAGCTTCTATCTCAAGGCCATCAGACTGTTAAACAGCCACCACTAACATTGAGTGGCTGCTGCCAACACACTGTCATTGACACTGACCCAACTGACCCAACTCCAGCCATTTTAATAATGGGAATTGATGGGAAATGATGTAAATATATCACTAGCCACTTTAAACAATGCTACCTTATATAATGTTACTTACCCTACATTATTAATCTCATATGCATATGTATATACTGTACTCTACATCATCGACTGCATCCTTATGTAACACTTGTATCACTAGCCACTTTAACTATGCCACTTTGTTTACTTTGTCTACACACTCATCTCATATGTATATACTGTACTCGATACCATCTACTGTATGCTGCTCTGTACCATCACTCATTCATATATCCTTATGTACATGTTCCTTATCCCCTTACACTGTGTATAAGACAGTAGTTTTGGAATTGTTAGTTAGATTACTTGTTGGTTATCACTGCATTGTCGGAACTAGAAGAACAAGCATTTCGCTACACTCTCATTTAACATCTGCTAACCATGTGTATGTGACAAATACAATTTGATTTGATTTCTGCATCCTTTGACTCTCTATGTCCCCTATCCTCCAGGCCGGCTCGGTCCTCCCCTCCCGCTCCGTGGCTCGACGACTCATTGCGAGCTCACAGAACAGGGCTCCGGGCAGCCGAGCGGAAATGGAGGAAAACTCGCCTCCCTGCGGACCTGGCATCCTTTCACTCCCTCCTCTCTACAATTTCCTCCTCTGTCTCTGCTGCTAAAGCCACTTTCTACCACTCTAAATTCCAAGCATCTGCCTCTAACCCTAGGAAGCTCTTTGCCACTTTCTCCTCCCTCCTGAATCCTCCTCCCTCTCCTCCCTCTCTGCAGATGACTTCGTCAACCATTTTGAAAAGAAGGTCGACGACATCCGATCCCCGTTTGCTAAGTCAAACGACACCGCGGGTTCTGCTCACACTGCCCTACCCTGTGCTCTGACCTCTTTCTCCCCTCTCTCTCCAGATGAAATCTCTCGTCTTGTGACGGCCGGCCGCCCAACAACCTGCCCGCTTGACCCTATCCCCTCCTCTCTTCTCCAGACCATTTCCGGAGACCTTCTCCCTTACCTCACCTCCCTCATCAACTCATCCCTGACCGCTGGCTACGTCCCTTCCGTCCTCAAGAGAGCGAGAGTTGCACCCCTTCTGAAAAAACCTACACTCGACCCCTCCGATGTCAACAACTACAGACCAGTATCCCTTCTTTCTTTTCTCTCAAACTCTTGAACGTGCCGTCCTTGGCCAGCTCTACCGCTATCTCTCTCAGAATGACCTTCTTGATCCAAATCAGTCAGGTTTCAAGACTCGTCATTCAACTGAGACTGCTCTTCTCTGCATCACGGAGGCGCTCCGCACTGCTAAAGCTAACTCTCTCTCCTCTGCTCTCATCCTTCTAGACCTATCGGCTGCCTTCGATACTGTGAACCATCAGATCCTCCTCTCCACCCTCTCCGAGTTGGGCATCTCCGGCGCGGCCCACGCTTGGATTGCGTCCTACCTGACAGGTCGCTCCTACCAGGTGGCGTGGCGAGAATCTGTCTCCTCACCACGCGCTCTCACCACTGGTGTCCCCCAGGGCTCTGTTCTAGGCCCTCTCCTATTCTCACTATACACCAAGTCACTTGGCTCTGTCATAACCTCACATGGTCTCTCCTATCATTGCTATGCAGACGACACACAATTAATCTTCTCCTTTCCCCCTTCTGATGACCAAGTGGCGAATCGCATCTCTGCATGTCTGGCAGACATATCAGTGTGGATGACGGATCACCACCTCAAGTTGAACCTCGGCAAGACTGAGCTGCTCTTCCTCCCGGGGAAGGACTGCCCGTTCCATGATCTCGCCATCACGGTTGACAACTCCATTGTGTCCTCCTCCAAGAGCGCTAAGAACCTTGGCGTGATCCTGGACAACACCCTGTCGTTCTCAACTAACATCAAGGCGGTGGCCCGTTCCTGTAGGTTCATGCTCTACAACATCCGCAGAGTACGACCCTGCCTCACACAGGAAGCGGCGCAGGTCCTAATCCAGGCACTTGTCATCTCCCGTCTGGATTACTGCAACTCGCTGTTGGCTGGGCTCCCTGCCTGTGCCATTAAACCCCTACAACTCATCCAGAACGCCGCAGCCCGTCTGGTGTTCAACCTTCCCAAGTTCTCTCACGTCACCCCGCTCCTCCGCTCTCTCCACTGGCTTCCAGTTGAAGCTCACATCCGCTACAAGACCATGGTGCTTGCCTACGGAGCTGCGAGGGGAACGGCACCTCAGTACCTCCAGGCTCTGATCAGGCCCTACACCCAAACAAGGGCACTGCGTTCATCCACCTCTGGCCTGCTCGCCTCCCTACCACTGAGGAAGTACAGTTCCCGCTCAGCCCAGTCAAAACTGTTCGCTGCTCTGGCCCCCCAATGGTGGAACAAACTCCCTCACGACGCCAGGACAGCGGAGTCAATCACCACCTTCCGGAGACACCTGAAACCCCACCTCTTTAAGGAATACCTAGGATAGGATAAGTAATCCTTCTCACCCCCCCCCCCTAAAAGATTTAGATGCACTATTGTAAAGTGGCTGTTCCACTGGATGTCATAAGGTGAATGCACCAATTTGTAAGTCGCTCTGGATAAGAGCGTCTGCTAAATGACTTAAATGTAAATGTAGAGTGTCCAATGTTGTTGGTCGTGGTTTGGCCTCAGGCCAGTAAGTGTGAGCAGAGCCTGCTGAGCATCTGGTACATGCCATTGGCTTGGGCGAGTGTGAGAGTGGGGGTTGGGACTGTTTGCCTGCTCACTACCTGGGCGTATGTGTGGCTTCCATGTTGAGGCCCTCTTTGCGGGGGGTGGGGTGGGCAGGCGTGGCATAGGTCTGATCTGAGGGGGCCTAAATGGGGTGTGGGCATGGTTGACGTGGGGGGGTGTTGATTGGTTGGGGTGGGGGTGTGGATGTGTCTGGGTGTACTGCGGTCTGGATGTAATACCTCTTGGCGTGGGTCCTCTATGTGTAGGTCCAGGGGGGGGGTCCTGCAGATCTGGGAGGGTGTCTCGCTGGTCTGGGTGGGGAGTCTATTGATCTGTTGCTCCTGTGTGAAGTGTTGGGGATACGTTTGAGAGCGATGTCCTTTAGAGTCCTGGCAAAGGTGGGCACTGCTGCCTTGTAGAGGTGGACATGGTCATAGAGGCTGTTCAAGTCCAGGGTGGAGTGGTGGGCCAGGAAAACATTTGGTTTTGAGGCACAGTCACGGGAAATACTTGCGTTTACCCGCTGTATTGTGGCAGGGTGGAAGTCTTTTCGTGGTAGCAGGGTGGAGATAACCACTTGTGCGTTGGGGAAAGTAGAAGAAGCCTTTTCAATCACTCCCTTCAGTACTGTTGCTACCCTTTCCTGCTGTGCTCTCAGGTCGTTTGTGCCTGTGTGTATTATTATGTGGCTGGGTGAACCTAGTTGGTCCTCAGACAGAAGGTCGAGGGCACGCTGGGTGTTTGGACACCAGAGTTTAGACACACTATGTTTGGGAAAAAGTTTTTTTTCTTCTATATATTTCCCATTTGAGTCCATAAGTAGTACAATCTGTCTTGTGTTTGTCCTCAGTGGGCACGGGGGGGGTTGTCAGAAGAGCTATCAGGGTGGCTGACGGGGGGGGCTCAGAGGGGGTTAGAGGCGCTGGGCTTGTGGTTCTTCATTTGTCTGTTCTGCTGTGGTGTCGACTCTATGGTCAGGGTCTGGTGTGGACTGTTCTGCTGTGGTGTCAACTTTTGTCAGGTGCTGGGGTGGGCTGTTCTGCTGGCTTCCCCGGGGGGGTGGCCACCTCTCTAGTGGGTTGTTCTCTGTCACACGCCGTCCCCCTCAACCTCTCCTCCGTCCCCCTCACCCTCTCCTCCATCCCCCTCAACCTCTCCTCCACCAGCAGTCTGATCCTCTCCTCTAATGCTCTGTTCTTCTCCTGATTCTGCTCTTTCTCCTGTTGAAGTTGTCTCACCACAGTCCAGAGTGCAGATATGTCTCTGTCCACCTCCAGCTCTCCGGGTCTCTTTAAGGGGGTGTTGTTGTGCTGGACTGGTGTCTGGGTCTGTGCTGACTGAAGTGTAATCACCTGCTGTTCCAGCTCCACCTGCCTTATCTCCAGCTGGGTGAATTTGTCCTTCATTTCAATGAGGGAGTGGTAATCTGTGCTGGGAGGTTGACTCTCTGCTGGGGGTTGCTCGTCTGTGGGGTTACATAATGAAGAGGTCTGGTCTGACCCGCTCTGTGTGGGGGTATCTTTATCAAGGGAGAGCTTCTCCTGCTGGGCTAATTCTTTGATTAGGTGAAAGTCCAGCTGAAACTGTTTGGGATTACCCTGTACCATTACTGTTCCGGACTTATATATATTTATATTACTTGACTCAGAGTCCTCGTTAGAAAGTATTCTGAGTTTCCACCCCTCATTAATCCCCGCTCTCGTAACAGAGGGGTAGTGTGCTAATATAGCACTGTGCCATGCCAGGGGATGGTTTGTGTGGAAGATAAGGTTGCTGATGTTCCCATTTTTGTAATAGTCAGCAAAAAGTGTCTCTTGATTTTCCATAAGGAGCTTCATTTTGTAATCTTTTCTTGACTTCTCATTCTTTACATGCAAAGGGTACTGTATTTTAATTACCTCTGAACAGCGGGAGGGAGCTTCTAAGGCCTCTCCATTTGGTTGGGGTAGACTGTGACTCTCCTGCCATTGTTGGGCTAATGGGCTTTGACACCTCTCACTTGACACGTCAGTGCTAGTTGAAGCTGTATCAAGCTTGGTAGAATTATGTTAGAATTCAGTCCTTATAAAGTAATGTTGTGTATTTTTCTTCTTGGCGTTTGGAAATAGAATATAGTTTCAGACTAAACATTACTCACTCAGTTCCAGGTTGGATGGTGTTTTCAGGTTTCTGTTGTTTTCCAGAGAATTTGCTGTATAGAGTAAAAATCCTTGGTAGTTGT